>NW_007760913.1:5354-6450 GCF_000696425.1 Galeopterus variegatus | reverse complement strand
TGTAAACTTTTTGAGTTTTCTATCTTCAGCAGTTTAAACAAAAAATGTATAGATTCATGCTGTTAGGTATGGTGATATGTTTATGATGAGGCACATTTTCTTCATCTGGTTCTCCATCCAAATGTACATTGCCTTTTTGAATTTATTCTTGTGGATTTTTGTGAATTGCGATCCGTGTATAGTTGGTCCTAAAGGTTTGAGGTTGTAGAAAAGGTAAGTAAATCTACTTATGCTAAAATTTCAGGTAACTGACACTACGGATAGGCAGATGTAACTGACTGATGTTCAGGAGGATGAGATTTGACCTGCGTATCATCTTTGTGTCAGAGTGAGTCATCTGATTAAGGAGATTTGTTCTACATCATGAACTATGCTTGACACACAGTAGGTCTTCAGCAAGAAATTACTGGATTGAATCCCATGTCATATTATGCTTGACATGACTGTGGAAAGTAGGGGCAGAATTATAACTTTTCTTTTATTAAGGAAAAACTAAAGGATTGCAAAATAGAATAAAAATAGAATTCAGTTTTTGCATCTAGGTAGTGTCTGAGCCGACATGAGTGCTCGATTTTTGTGTTTAACTGTGAGTTATGGTAAAGAACAGGGTACTCATTCAACATGAAAAGCCCTTAATACTTGACAAATCACTTTTCTTAATGTTATCTTTATGTTGACCCTCACCACAAGCCTGAAAGGGATAAAAATCTATTTTACTGAGAATTTTTTCTTATAATTTCTTATTACCACAGATGGATGAATGACATCTAAAATAGGACCTGGGTCTTCTGTGTTGCAGCCTATCTTCCTGGACAAATCCCTTAGCCCCTCTGAGTCTCAATTCTATCTTCTATAAAGGAAGAGGGTTAAACCAGATGATTTCTAAGATCCCTTCCTGCTCTAACCTCTATAATTTTTCTACTCAGTCTTATTCCACAAGTGAATAAGGTCTTCAAGATTTCTCACTAATATCAAGGGACGTGCAGGTGAACATTGAGGACAATGTTATGCCTGAAAGATATCAGAGATAGTCTTTTTGTTTAAATGTGCTGTCTTTATCTTCTTTTAGTAAATATACATTTAAATATATAAACAA
>NW_007760913.1:0-389 GCF_000696425.1 Galeopterus variegatus | reverse complement strand
TGTAAACTTTTTGAGTTTTCTATCTTCAGCAGTTTAAACAAAAAATGTATAGATTCATGCTATTAGGTATGGTGATATGTTTATGATGAGGCACATTTTCCTCATGTGGTTCTCCATCCAAATGTACATTGCCTTTTTGAATTTATTCTTGTGGATTTTTGTGACTTGCGATCCATGTATAGTTGGTCCTAAAGATTTGAGGTTGTAGAAAAGGTAAGTAAATCTACTTATGCTAAAATTTCAGGTAACTGACACTACGGATAGGCGGATGTAACTGACTGATGTTCAGGAGGATGAGATTTGACCTGCATATCATCTTTGTGTCATGGTGAGTCATCTGATTAAGGAGATTTGTTCTACATCATGAACTATGCTTGACACACAGTAGG
>NW_007760912.1:5986-6450 GCF_000696425.1 Galeopterus variegatus | reverse complement strand
GTTTCTTACCTGTGTCCCTTGCTAGAATTGAGCTTCTTGAAGTCAGGGACTCTGTACCCTGAGGCTTGTTATAGGACCAGCACATTGTCAAGTCTTTATAACGTTTGCGAATGAGTTACTGAAAAGGAGGGAAGAATTCCATGGCAGTGGTATTTGGTATGTGAGCTCAGAAATAAAGGTGAGTAAAATTTTGATGGGCAGGAAAGGGAAGGAAAAGCGCCTTCAGTGAAGAAACAGCAAAGGAGATACCACACAGGATGTTTGGGAGAGAGCAAGCTGTCCAGACTACCTGGGAAATGGTGTATGGAGAGGGATGTATTCCCAGAAGGGAAAGGAAAGGAAAGGAGGAGGCAGAACATGGGGATCCCAATGCTATTCTGAGTTCATGAGACCGTCTCTAGGTCACGCCCTTTAAGCTGGACAATAGAACATTTGTCGTCTATGAACTCACCCACATGTACCCA
>NW_007760912.1:0-501 GCF_000696425.1 Galeopterus variegatus | reverse complement strand
AGAAAACAGCAGTCTAGTCAAATTGCAATTTAGAAAGATCAATGTGATAGCAGGGTGGGGACCGGACCCATGTCATAGCACCTGCCACAGTCTATGGTACAGTTTTGTTTTCTTACCTGTGTCCCTCATTAGAATTAAGAGCTTCTTGAAGTCAGGGACTCTGTACCCTAGCACTTGGTATAGGACCAGCACAATATCAAATCTTTATAACGTTTGTGAATGAATTACTGAAAATGAGGGAAGGCTTCCATTGCAGTGGTATTTGGTATGTGAGTTCAGACTTAAAGGTGAGTAAAATTTTGATGGGCAAGAAAGGGAAGGAAAAGCACCTTCAGTGAAGAAACAGCAAAGGAGATACCACATAGGATGTTTGGGAGAGAGCAAGCTGTCCAGACTATCTGGGGAAAGGATGTATGGAGAGGGACGTATTCCCAGAAGGGACTGGGAAGGAAAGGAGGAGGCAGAACATGGGGATCCCAATGCTATTCTGAGTTCATGAGA
>NW_007760911.1:6122-6450 GCF_000696425.1 Galeopterus variegatus | reverse complement strand
CTGTCTACCAAATCTAACATATGTATGTCACAATATATATGTATATATGTATATGTATATACGAATATATGTGTGTATGGATGTTTTAACTTACAATAGGGTTACATTCTGATAAAAACCCATTCTAAATTGAAAACATCATGGGTTTAATATACCTCAACTTATGGAATATCATAGCTTAAACATGCTCAGAACACTTACATTAGCCTACAATTGGGCAAAATCATCTATCACCACACTTATTTTTATGACAAGTTGTTGAATATTTCATGTAATTTATTGAATACTGTACTGTACTGAAAGTGAAAAACAGAATGGTTGTATGGGT
>NW_007760911.1:3729-4258 GCF_000696425.1 Galeopterus variegatus | reverse complement strand
AGTTTTACTTGTAGGAAATAATCTTTGTTTATTTTTCCATTTCTCTGGTTGAAATAGGTCATAGTGAAAAAAAAATTGCTAAAAGGACACGGAGAACAAGAAAAATTCCATAGCTCATGTTTAAATTCGCTGTGTTTCTTGATCTTTCTCTTCTCTAAACACAGAAACTATATGAGACCTTAAAAAAAATTCCCTTATCCCTGGTATATTAGCACTATCTGACTCATAATGGGTGTTATAATTATTTGTTGATTTAGTGTACTTATAGCCTACAAATATTCTATTTATCACTTAATTACACATTAGCTCACATTCTTTACTAATATTTTAAATTTTATTTTCTTCATTGTACATGTTTATGGGGTACAGTTTGTTATTTCAATGCAAGCATATGTTGTATAATAATCTAATCAGATGTTTAGCATATCGCCTAAACATTTATCATTTCGTTGTTACAACATTCAAGACCCTCTTTTCTGGCTATCTTGAAATACACAATACAACATTATTAGCTATTGTCACCCCAGGG
>NW_007760911.1:0-342 GCF_000696425.1 Galeopterus variegatus | reverse complement strand
GCTGAACTGAAATCCAAATTGAAGAAAACCAAGAAACATTAATGTACTTATCCATTGGATACAGTCATAGGAGCCATCATATGAAAATCATTCTGTTAAAAGTCCTTTCCTCATTCTCCTAAACTTGTTCCTCAAGTTCAAATTCTCAAGAGATTTTATCATAATGATCATAAATTAATGCTAAATAAATATTTTAACTTCTATTTTATTCAGTCTTTTAAAAACATTAGTAATAATGGAATACTTATAAATAACTGCTGATGCATGTCAAAGTGTAGAATCCACATATTAAAAGCTACACAAAATAAAAATTGACAGCTCAACTAAAACCAAACCACATTT
>NW_007760910.1:6130-6450 GCF_000696425.1 Galeopterus variegatus | reverse complement strand
TATTGGCTGGTCACAATAGAGGAGGAAAGAGTTAAGGAGCATGCCAGGAAGGGAAGGGAGAACGTGTCTAGGTTTCAAGCAAGAAGAGGCCCCTGCATTCTGCATGGTGGGGGCTCACAGCATGACCAAAGCTTTGAGCACTGAGGATGGATTTAGGAGGCCCTGGACCTGATGGGCTTTGATAGCCACTTTGAGGGATTTGCACTTTATGCAGAGGGTGGCAGGGAGCCATTGTAGGATTTTAAGCAGGGGACAGGCAATCAGGCTTACTTTTTAAAACAGGATGACTCCAGCTTGCGTGTGGTGGATGGATGAGCGAG
>NW_007760910.1:0-715 GCF_000696425.1 Galeopterus variegatus | reverse complement strand
GGAAGCACCTGTGTAAAGGCCCTGAGGCAAGTTTGAAGAAGGAAGTCAGAGCTGCATTTGCATGCAGGTTTGTTGACTTTTATTTATATGATTCTATCATTCAACAAGTACAGAATGTACTATGCCCCAGACACATTTGGGTGCTAAGGATACAGTAGTCAATATGACAGACAAGGGCCTGGCTCATGCAAGCTTACAAAGTAGTGGAGGAGACAGACAAGTAACAAACTATTAGAATACAACATGCCACTTTCTAAGACTGGAGAAGTTCCGAGTGCCATGGTGGCACTTAGGAACAACATTTGATTCATGGTTTTAAGGTCATGGAAGTGACATTCTGGGATCTGAAGGAAGTGATATCTGTTTTGAGATCTGAAGGATATCTGTATTGGCTGGTCACAATAGAGGAGGAAAGAGTTAAAGAGCATGCCAGGAAGGGAAGGGAGAACGTGTNTAGTTTTTATTTGAGTATTCCCAAGAACTTACTTTCAAAATGAAAGCTTGTTGCATTCTAAAAAAAGTGAGTTTTGACAGATTATGCTGTTATAATACCTGCACTTGAGCTATTAACACTGGAGAAGAGAAATGGCTGTAGTTGTTTAAATAAATCCACAGGCAAAACAATTGTTAAAACTTAGTTTCATGAAATCAAATACAATTTTAAGTGGGTAAACTATAAATATTTCTGAAGGGAAAATAATTCTTGATGTCTTTT
>NW_007760909.1:5569-6450 GCF_000696425.1 Galeopterus variegatus | reverse complement strand
AAAAAAAAATATTTCCAGCCACCTGCCTTCTCTGCAAGTGAAAATAGTTTCATCTTTTAAAATTTTCACCACCTGGTGAGAGAGACAGATGCAAACCATTGATGACAACGGAATATGTGACATATGACACCACAGATGAGATTCTGTGAATGCACCGAGGAAGAAGTCAGATTCATTCTTGCTGGGGCGGAGGGAGGAATTTGGAGAGAGAATTACACCGGAGCTGGGATGAAAGGATGTGCAGGAGGTCAAAGGGTGAGGGAGGAGGCAAGAAGTCAAAACCAAGGAAATAATGTGAGGAAAGACACATCAGAAATGAAGAAGCAGCAGACGTCAAAATGAATCCAAGTTGGCTGCAATAGGTGACTTCAGATGTTGAGACATTAATTGAATTCGACACACATGAGTAGAAGAATAATGAAATGAACTGAGTTTGGAATGTGTTGAGTTTGAGGTACAGGTGAGCCATTTAGAAATAAAGGTCTGGAGGATGGGAGCAGATTGTAACATGCTTGGCATAATATCACAAAGTCTTCGACCAGCAGATACTGAAATAACATTTGCTCGTTTATGTATTTACGCTTCCCTAAGGTAGATTTTGAATGTGCTAGTATCTGTACTGGGTTTTAGAGACACAGAGATAACAAGTAGAGAACCAGCCTTCAAAGATCTTGAAGTCCAGTTGGGAAAACAGATATGTAAACAAATAATTATGTTGTACAACAAGGGCTGTGATAAGAACAGCACTGGGTATGATGGGAGCATACAGAAATTCAGAGGTGGTTTTCAGCAAAAACAGATTATGCTTGAGCTAAATATTAAGAGTTAAATTGCTATTAGCCAGGTAAGAAAATAAGGGGATGCTATTTCTAATAAAGGAA
>NW_007760909.1:0-212 GCF_000696425.1 Galeopterus variegatus | reverse complement strand
TGGAGCTGGAGAAGCCACTGCAGGAGCTTGATACTTAGATGGTAGAAGCCTAGTGCTGGGGAAACTACTGCAGGAGTCTGGGGAGAGGAGGAAATCCAGTTTTCCTCCAGTGTCCCTCTAGTGCCCTCTAGTGACAGAACCCAACGCCAGTTGGCAAAGGAGAAATATTTATAGGGCTCCCATCCATTACCACAGAGCAGGCATTGAAGAGT
>NW_007760908.1:4185-6450 GCF_000696425.1 Galeopterus variegatus | reverse complement strand
ACACCCCCACCCTACTTCCTCCCAGTGCCGTCTTAGGCTGCCACGTTAATACACCCTTGTGGGCCCATAATGGCGCCTCTTGTAATGTCACTTAACGTGGTGTTAGTTTTTAAGGCCTGACACTGATCCAATCTAAGGATTAAAGAAAATATATTCTTTTCAAGGACATATAAAATATTTACAAAACGTTATAATTTCTAGTAATAACTAATTGCAAAGGACTGAAATCATACAGAATGTACCCCAATTGCAGTATGATTAGCTAGAGATATCTGCTAAAGAATTTGTAAAAAGTTAATTAGTGATAAGAGAGCATTTCTTTCCAGTGTATCTTTAAAAAAAAAAAAAAAAAGCAATATAACTCTTCAAGTTAAAAATAAGATTTCTTCCACATAAATTTAAGGGAAAAACTACATGCCCATTATTACTCTTACTTTTAATGTTGTACTGTCTATCCTCTGGAGCTCAGCAAGTCAAAAAGAATAAAAGAAAAAGAAAAGGAAAATTCAAAGGATGGTAAGAAAAGAACTCTTGGTGATTGCAAAGATATGATTGTTTACATAAACTAAACAACCTGGAAAAATCTACACATAAATTACTCTAAATAACCGTAGAGTTACTAGAAATCATATCACTAGGTATAATAAGAATTTAGCAAGGTAGCCAGATTTGGGAAAATAATCTTCTGTATTTTTGTATAATGAAAATGAAAGTTCAAAAGCTACATGCAACAACACAGGTGAATCACATCATCAAAATTCTAAGTGAAAAAATCAAGTTTTAAGAAAATACTCAATAATTTGTATGAAGCTGACAAATGAGAAACAGTATACATTTTATGGACATATGTCTATGTGATAAAAATATTGAAAAAGAAAAGTAAGAGGATAAACAGAAAATTCAGTACAGGTTTAAGTTGGAGAATCATAGGCAGGCTAGGGATGGGATAGAAAAGAGGCTCCAGATTAGATGTTATAGTTTTGGTAAATTTCTCTCTTGGATTAGTAGGTTCTCAAGTGTTAGTTCTGTCATTTCTATGTCCACTATTGGTATTGTATGTCAGGGTTAGAATATGTTATAAATATATGAGAGGGGATTTATTAGGGGAATTAGCTCATGCAATTGTGATGAAAAGTCCCATGACAGGCCGTCTGCAAACTGGATGCTGGTAGGGTGGCTCAGTCCAAGTCTGAAGTCCTCAAAACCAGGGAAGCTGATGGTGTCCTTGGTGTAAGTCCTAGAAACTAAAAGTTGAAGAGTCTTGAGCTCCCTCTCTGTCTGCTGTATCTGGGATACACTCTTCTCTCCTGTCTGTGGACATCAGAGCTCAGCCTAACACCCAGTTCCAAAGCTGCTTCCATATTTTCAAGTATTTGTTTTAAGCAACACCCCATATCTCTGGTACCAATTTTCTGTGTTAGTCCATTTCGGTTGCTTATAACAAAATGTACAGAACTGGGTGATTTATAAGGAAATGAAATCTATTGCTTTCAGTGTCAAAGGCTGGGATGTCCAACGTCCAGGGAACACATCTAGTGATGGTCTTGGTGGTGACTTCAGTGATGCAGGGTATCACATTATGAAAAGGCAGAGCAGAGAGAGCACAGAGAGAGAAGAGAGAGAGATTCACCTCTTTTCTCTGTCTTTTGTTCTCTCTGGGCCCCCAGCAGATTGGATGGTTCCCGCCCATATTGAGGGTGGGTCTTTCCCACCTAGTCCACTAAGGCTGTCATACTAATCTCTGCTGGGAGCACCCTCATGGACACACCTAAAAAGATAGCTTTACCAGGTTTCTCGGCATTCCTTCTAATCAAGTTGACAAATAGACTTAACCTTCACGTGTATGTTTTCTTTACTTCTAAAATTTATATTCCATAATAGACATTAAGATAAAATAAATATTGAAAGATTGATAGAAGAAAATAACCTAGGATACAGTAAGAACAAATAAAGAGGTTAAAATCAACAAAACAAACAAAGCAAGCAAGTAATTAAGTAGCATGTTGTTAAATAAGAAGTTACAAGTCTGCTTGGAATTCCAGAGGAAGAATATTGAAGGGATAAGGGAGACCTTTTATCCAAACCCAATATAGTTCATAATTTTTCATGACTGGAACAATGCTAATGTCTTTCTGTTAAGAAAACCTTAAATACCGAACTGAATATTCAAAAACTTTACAGTAAAACTACCAAACATAAAATAAAGGATAAACAGTCTTAAAGACACTGAAAAAGACAATGCATATTACTTAGGAAGAAAGGATG
>NW_007760908.1:1089-3701 GCF_000696425.1 Galeopterus variegatus | reverse complement strand
AAAAACTTTACAGTAAAACTACCAAACATAAAATAAAGGATAAACAGTCTTAAAGACACTGAAAAAGACAATGCATATTACTTAGGAAGAAAGGATGTTGAACTGACAGATGTGTTATAATCAGCAACAATGTACTGGGAAAAAGAGTATAATAATTATGAAATGTGGGATAATTATTGCCTTTATTCTGTAATTTATCTAGCCAAATTCAGAAAATAAAATTATATTTACAGTTGACTTCTCATCAACAATAGGTACTAGAAAAATATGATTAATAATGCTAAAATTCTGAGGGAAAATATCCTTCATCCTATAATTGTATAGCCTGTTACATTTTCATTCAGGAGTTAAAGAATGGGGCGAGACTGAAGAATGTGACATTATCAGGATAAAATAAAGCTGAAAGTTGACCGCTAACAAAGCATTCTTTACTTTTAATGAGTTAACACTTATGAAAGTCCATTTTCTCATATGTAATTTGTGGAGGAAAAACAGCATGTGTTCCACTTATGTCATGTAAAAATGTCATATTAAAATGTAACTAGTAAGAGCAATGTCTAATACATTGTTAGCCCTCAATGAATATTACATTTATTATTAGAAATATTGTTATATATTTTTAAAATAGAGTTTTTTTCCATTTACCATGTGCTATTTCACATGATTTTTAAATTGTTATATAAGGCTAACTGTATGTGTTAAATTCTCAAATATTTCTGTTAGCCACCTCTGAGAAGAAATTAATAATCTGCATCAATCATTTTAACAGTTCTTTTAATCATACTTTTTGCTAGGAAAGTATTTTAGGTGCATGACAAAAGATACATGAGTATTTTATCATCAAAAGTTATGTTTTTTTCTTTTTAGACCAATGGACTTTGACAATTTGTAAAAGGTAATAATGCAGTGAAAAGGATCATTACACATAGAGATATAGGCTAACTTTCCCTGCTTATGACTTGTGCAAAAGAAAAGAAAACCCGTAGAATTACTGCAAATCAATAACACAGCATTAGCAATTTATCCCTATGGATTTACACAGATGTTAGTTGGTGTGCTCATTATATTAGGACACACTATTTCCTCAGACCATTTGCAAAGTTTATTGTTTGTGTTTTCTTGGCTACAAACTACTTATATATGGCTGGATCATGTACATAGCACAGAATACTTTTACCTTAATGTATCTCTTCTTTTAAGATTTGTAATTAATCCAGTCACAAATTATGTCAGTTAAATAACAAATATGTTGGAGATCTCTTCATTAGAAACTATGAAGTATTGGGTCAAACTAAATGCGTGGCAAATTGGTTAGGACGCTGAGAATTTCATGAGCACACAGAAAACTACCTTATTGAAAATAACCATATTAATTTTCCCTGTGAGTTAAAATTGTCTTAAGAGACATAGGAGTTCTGCCAATATTTTTCCTATACAATGTTTTAATAATTTCTAAGTTCAGAAAAATAAAAACAGAGAAATGTGTATTAAGAGTACATATAAAAAACAGGAAAGCAAGTATTGCATGCAAAGCTCTAAATGGCACACATTTCCCAGACAGAAATCCAACTTTGCTCCACTGAAGCAGCACAAGCAATCAAAGTGGAAATAACAGAAAATTCAATACCATTTAGAGATTTTCATGTGGTTCTGGTTAAGAATAGTTCCACACGTGTGAGTAAATGCAACATTTCATTTAATTAATGAAGTACAATCCAATAAGAGAATTTTGTAGCTAGTTTATACTAACCTTGATTTATTTAAATAAGTAGTTATTTGGCCGTCAGTCAAGCTTGTCAATTTTGTAACCATTTTTTTAAAATAAGAAAATGGGTTTAACGATATTCAAAAATATTTATTTAATAGCATATAAAAATTGTGAAATTAAAAAATAGTCGTTAAACGTATCTTTACTTAAGAAACCTCTGTTATTATAGAATATTCTTTATTTTCACATTTTAAAAATTAGTTTATTTTTTTTAAGTGGCGAGATATTTGTCATCAAGATAGAAAATTGCTACAGAAAGAATACAGCATTAAATCTCACGGCAGTGATACAAAATAAAAAGCATTGCTAAAATATAATGCTAAAAATAAGCATGAATATATAAAGATAGTTTAATAATATTCAGTGTTTTTTATAAGATTCATGTTGAAGATTATTTTTGATATAATGGTAAGTATGAAAACTGTGGTTATTTTAAAGCTTTATGTAAATAATATTTTTCTCTTGGACTGTCTGGAACAGATTTTTATAGGAATAACAAAACAGAAATGTTACTGTCATCCCTAATGACCAGCATGCCCAATTACCCTATATTTTGTGAGAGTTTCTCAATAAACATGAATGTTCTGGACCTGCCAGTTATTTTGATTTCAGCCAACTTTACCTACTTATCAATGGAATCCATAGCAATTTATACAAAATCATACTGATTTTTTCAGGAGCACTTATCAATATATGTTTAATAAATATTTATTGGAATGCTCTGACTTGAGGATCTACATGTATCTCAAAATAAAATAAGAAAAAGGGGTTTTCTTTTACAGCAAAGGTAAGCAGAGATAGTTGGAACTTTGAGGAAAATTTGGTCGAGAAGGTTGGGGGAGCA
>NW_007760908.1:0-582 GCF_000696425.1 Galeopterus variegatus | reverse complement strand
ACAGAGGTATGTCTAGGAAATCAATGAAAAGAACAATAATTAACGATTTTAATAAGAGTGTAAAACCAAGATTTCAATTGGGAAGAAAGCCAGTTGAGAAGATTTTAAGACATTGGGACCAAAGCTTCTGTTTTAGTTTGTTTTGTTCTGCTATAACAGAAAGCCAGAAACTAGGTAATTTATTAAAGAAAAAAAAATTATTTGTCACAGTTCTGGAGGTTGGAATGTCCAATATCAAAGTGCCAACATCTTTTTTTTTGTGTCTTTTTTCATGACCGGTAAGGGGAACGCAACCCCTGGTGTGGTGAAAGTGCCAACATCTTGCAAGGCTTTTCTTGCTGTGTCTCTCCATGGCAGAAAGCAAGAAGGCCAGAAGGGCGAAAGAGGGAGGAGAGAGGATCAAACTCACTTTTATAACAAATTCACTCTTGCAATAATGATCCCACTCCTGCAATAATGATGTTAATCTATTCGTGAGGACACAGACCTTATGAATATTCATCTTTCAACATTTCCCTGGGGGATTAAGTTACCAAGATATGAACTTTGGGAGACACATTTACAGCCACATCAACTTTCTTA
>NW_007760907.1:5993-6450 GCF_000696425.1 Galeopterus variegatus | reverse complement strand
CCTGCTCAGGTGCTGCCGCGTGGACAGGACGTCCAGGCAGCTGGACCCACAGTCCTGAGTGTGGGGAACCTGAGCTGGAGACAGGAAGGTTGGAGTCACTGGGATCAAACGTGACCCTAGGAGATCGGATACGAATCCCCAGGGAAGGGAGTGTGGACGGAACAGAAAAGGATCCCAAGGGTTGAGCCAGGTGCTCCTGCTGTCAGGATCCGGGAGGCCCTGCGGGCACGCGCGGAGAGATGCGGGCACTGGGGCGGGGGCACCGCAGCACGGGCTGCTCAGGGTGGCCCGTGGGCTCGGGCACGGGGGGACATGGGTGATGCTGCCCAGTGAGTCTAAAGAAACGCATTCGGGGCATCCTGGACATCCCGAGAGGGGATGGTTCGGAGTGGGGGGGGAGAGTGTTTGTGCAAACGGAAATTCAAAGTGCAGAGAAAAGCCAGGACATTCCTGAGGA
>NW_007760907.1:0-1013 GCF_000696425.1 Galeopterus variegatus | reverse complement strand
ACCTGCCCAGGAGGTCCTTCATATCCTGCAAGAGACATGAAGGGAGGGAGGGGAATGGGCCAACCTCTGGGGGTTCTCAGGGCTCCCTCCATCTCGTCCACTTGTTAGGACAAGACCAGTCCCCTGTGCCTGGCATTCCCTTCCCAGAAATTGAGCTCCTCCCTCTCCCAGGCATTCCAGAGCCTTCCCTGCTGCCCCAGCCTCCCACATCCACCGAGTACCCAGGTGCTTGACCTAAGCGTAAACCATCCTCTCAGCCCACAGTAGGCTGCCCAGCATTCCTGCCCCTTCTAGGCAGGTGAGCAGTATATCCCAAGCATCCTCTCCCGTCTCAAGTGGGTGCGGAGAAATGGGGGAAGGGGTGCAACTGGATGCAGTTTGGGGAGGGAGAGGGGCTGGAGTAACCGACCAAGCCCCCTGGAGATTTTCTGGAGCTTCTGCATGCATCTGCAGGTATCCCAAGCACCGTCGTTAATATCTCTGGCCTGGAAAGCTCCAAGGGATTTATATTTTCCAATGGCTATGTTTCTAGTTTCCAGAGCATAATTCTCACTCTTAGCATGGGAATCTCATGTGGGTGACCTGCCAAGGCTTTCTGCTCAGGAGTGTAGCCACCCAGCAGCCACAGAGGCACAGGACTCCGAATGGGGCTTTTCTCTCCAGGGGGTCAGGAAACCAGCTTAGTGGTTGTGAATGGGCTGCTTTTTAATAGAAGACAATCTATTACAGTTTGGGTGACTGGAGACTCTATCAAGGACAAGCCTCACAGGCTGTCAGGACAACGGGCATAAGACTGGGACTGTCCCAGTCACTCTGCACTTGGTATTTGCTTTGGTTGTATAAATATGCATGTGTGTGCTTCTAATGGCTTGCAGTGTGGGATGTGTTTTTTTTGCTATAGGTTTTAGTCACTCCAAATACTTGGATGAGCTGGTTATCGATGCACTGGGAGAAATGGCCCCCCTGCCACCACATTCCAGGGCCACAGCATGCAGGCTTGTCCCTGGCAGGCT
>NW_007760906.1:5121-6450 GCF_000696425.1 Galeopterus variegatus | reverse complement strand
AGCCTGGAAATGACTGAAAAGGAATGCTGAGCAATGATCTTAGGAAAACATGAAGGGGGGGAAGGGGCTCTATTAGAGAACACAAGGAAATGAGAAAAAATATCCAGAAATATGAAAGAGGAAATTTACAAAGAGATTAATACCTTAAAAAAGAACTCTTGGAACTGAAGTATTTGTTCAATTAAATTTTTAAAACACAAACACACACAATGGAAAGCTTAAGTAGCAGGTCAGAGCAAGCAGAGGAAATAATTTTAGATCTCAAAGAAGGAAAAATTAATTTTTAAAAAAGTGAAGAAAATCTAAGAGAGCTAGCAGTCAACCTTCAGTGCACAAACATCTGAATCATGGGTATTCCAGAAGGGGAGGAGAAAAGAAAAGGCATTGAAAACTTACTCAATGAAATAATAAAAACTGCCCAGATATAGGGAGAGACATAGACCTTCAGATTCGGGAACTCAAAGATCCCCAAACAAATTCAATCCAAAAAGATCCTCTCTGAGACATATTATAGTCAAACTGGCAAAGCTCAAAGACAAGGAGAATCCTAAAAGTGGCCAAAGAAAAACATTGAGTAACTTGTAAGGAAGCCCTCATTAGACTAACAGCAGGCTTCTCAGCAGAAACTCTACAGGCCAGAAGAAAATGAGATGATATGTTCAAAATATTAAAAGAAAAAATGGCCAGCCAAGAATACTATAACCAGCAAGGCTATCCTTCAGAAATGAGGGAGAAATAGTGTATCTACCAGACAAATAAAAATTGTGGGAATTCACTACCAGACAACCAGCCCTGTAAGAAATTCTCAAGGAATTCTGGCATCTGGAATCCAGAAAATGATAATCACAATCACAAACACATGAGAAAGAACAAAACCCACTGGTGAAACAAAAATACAAATAAGCAATTTAGTTTTTTTAGAAAGAAACTAAATCTTATCACCTCATAAAGGCAACAAATATTTAAGACAATGAAAAGGGATGAAAGGAATAAAAGATATTTAAAACATCTAAACAAAAAGCAGTAAAATGCTAAGAGTAATACCTGTCAATAACAACCCTAAATGTAAATGGATTAAATTCCCCATTCAAAAGACACAAACTCACTGATGGGATTAAAAAGCTCGACCAAACTATATGCTGTCTTCAAGAGACTCACCTCACCTGTAAAGACACATACAGACTAAAAGTGAAAAGATGGGATGAAAAAAGATATACTATGCAGTTGGAAACCGAAAATGAGCAGGAGTAGCTATTCTTATATTGAATAAAATAGACTTTAAACCAAAGACCATACAAAGAGACAAAGAAGGCCACCATACAATGACAA
>NW_007760906.1:0-436 GCF_000696425.1 Galeopterus variegatus | reverse complement strand
TATATATATGTATATATATACTCAATGAAGTACTACTTGGCCACAAAAACAGAATGAAATTCTACCATTTGCAGGAACATGGATGTGCTTGTAGATAATCATGTTAAGTGAAATAATCCAGGCACAGAAAGAAATACCGTACGTCCTCACTCATAAGTGGGTGGAAGTAAGGAAGGAAGAAAATAAAGAAAAGACAGACCACAATAAAACATTGAACTTTCAGAAGGAGAGAACAAATGTATGGTTCCTAGACGTGGAAAAGGTTGAGGAAAAGGGTTAGGGAGAATTTGGTAAGGGGCTCAAAGAATAATTATGATTTGTAATAATGAATTTGCTAATAATATCAATTTGATCATCACATATTATACACAAATAATGAGAGCCAACACTGTACCACAAGAATATGTATAATCAATTATGCAGCAATAAAAAAATT
>NW_007760905.1:5487-6450 GCF_000696425.1 Galeopterus variegatus | reverse complement strand
TAGTTTTAATCCATTGTGGTCTGAAAAAATACATGGAGTGATCCCAATTTTTTTGAATTTGTTGCTACTTGATTTCTGACCTGACATGTGGGCTAACCTGGAGAATGTTCCCTGTGCTGATGAGAAGAATGAATATTCTGAGGCTGTTGGATGAAATATTCTTTCGATATCTGCCAAGTCCAATTGGTCTAAAGTGTTGTTTAGATCTTGTGTTTCTCTGTTGATTTTTGCTTAGGTGATCTGTTCAATGTTGAGAGTTGGGTGTTCAGGTCCCCTAGTATTATGGCATTAGTGCCTATCTCATTAGGTCTAATAGTGCTTGCTTTATAAATCTGGCTGCTGTGATGTTGGGTATATATATATTTATGATTGTTACAACTTTTGTTTGATAGATCCTTTTATTATTATATGGTGGTCTTCTTTATCTTTTTTAATGGTTTTTTGTTTAAAGTCTATTTTGTGATATAAGAATAGCTACTCCAGCTCCTTTATCATTTCTATTTGCATGGTACAGCTTTTTCCATCCTTTCCCTCTTAGGCTATTAGTGTCTTTACAAGTGAGTTGGGTCTCTTGAAAGCAGCATATTGTCTGGTCCATCTATTAAATCCGGTCAGTCAGTCGGTGTCCTTTGAGGGGGTGTTCAATCCTTTTCCATTTTTTTAATGATAGTTTAAAAATAGTTTCTGGAAACTGATGCTGTGTGTTTGTTTCCATTATTTCCAATATGTCCATTATGTCCAATGATGTTTTCTGATATGTCCCAATAAAACAAAATGTGTGTTTGTTTCCAATATGTATTATTGTCCCAACCCATGGGATATTCAACGCAGACCCTGGAGGGGGGAGTGGGAATGGGATGGAAGCAAGAGATGTGAGAGATGGGAGACAAGACAGTATTCCAATCAAGTCTCATTTATTGATTCTTAGGTTACATCTTATATAGGAAAAAGCAGGCATATTGT
>NW_007760905.1:0-420 GCF_000696425.1 Galeopterus variegatus | reverse complement strand
TAGTTTTAATCCATTGTGGTCTGAAAAAATACATGGAGTGATCCCAATTTTTTTGAATTTGCTGGGACTTGATTTGTGACCGGACATGTGGGCAAACCTGGAGAATGTTCCCTGTGCTGATGAGAAGAATGAATATTCTGAGGCTGTTGGATGAAATATTCTTTCGATATCTGCCAAGTCCAATTGGTCTAAAGTGTTGTTTAGATCTTGTGTTTCTCTGTTGATTTTTGCTTAGGTGATCTGTTCAATGTTGAGAGTGGGGTGTTCAGGTCCCCTAGTATTATGGCATTAGTGCCTATCTCTTTCTTAAGGTATAATAGTGTTTGTTTTATAAATCTGGCTGCTGTGATGTTGGGTACATATATATTTATGACTGTGACGTCTTCTTCTTGGATAGATCCTTTTATTATTATATGGTGG
>NW_007760904.1:12539-12831 GCF_000696425.1 Galeopterus variegatus | reverse complement strand
CCCAGAACTATGGGCATCCGTGGTGTGAGGTGTTGCTTCTCATAATTCATTTTCTTTTGAGCCATTTCTACCTCCTTTTCTTTGCACAGGTGACTGGTCACAATCCCATCTTGTAATACTCTGGCATTCTGTTGTGGAGAAAGTTTCCTCTAGATGTCATTTCATTCTTCTACAAGCTTTTATGTAATTTTAAAATTTTCTTGCTGTTGTGAATGGAATACTTTCTATTACGTTTCTAATTATTTCTTGCGTTTGCATGACAAGGTTTTTGATTTTGCTATAATGAGCTTCC
>NW_007760904.1:6178-6952 GCF_000696425.1 Galeopterus variegatus | reverse complement strand
TTTCTTATTTTTAATTTTACTGATTTCTGCTGAACTTTTTATTATTTATTTTCTTCTGCTTTCTTTAGACTTATTTTGTTCTTCATCCTCTATACTCCTAAGTTGTAATCTCAGGTTTTGATTTTAGATTTTTTTTTCTAATACATGCATTTAGTTCTATAAATTTATCCCTAAGCACTGCTTTTGCTAATATCATGCAAATTTTGATAACTTGCATTTTTATTTTAACTTATGTCCCCAATTTGATAACTTGGAAAAAATAATCTTCAATTACACCACCTACAAAATCTCAAACAGATAACCTAGAAGAAATTTTAAAATTGCTATTGGGGCTCTTTCCCTGGCCCCTGAGGTGTTAGGAAGTGCGTCATTTCATTTAGACAATAAATTCTCCCTTTCTGCTCCTTTTGGTATTCCAGTTACTTAAATGTTATGCGTTCTGAAATTGTCCCAAAGTTCTTGAATATTCTTTTCTGGTTTTTTTTAGATTATGTTTTCTTTTTGCATTTGAATTTGGGAAGTTTCTATAGACATACTTTTGAGCGCACTGATTCTTTCCTCAGTCTGTTCANTTGTCTTCATTACTGTAGCTTTATAGTAAGTCTTGTAATTGGGTAGTGGATGTCCTCCAACTTTGTTCTTCCTCTGTATTATGTTGTCTATTATAAGTCGTGCTTTTCCGTATAAAATATAGAATCAGTTTGTTGATATCTAGAAAATAGTTTGCTGAGAATTTGATCATGTTGAATTAATAGAACACACTGGAAAAAAAAA
>NW_007760904.1:2452-5384 GCF_000696425.1 Galeopterus variegatus | reverse complement strand
CACCCACTTTAGGGGAGACCCAGTGCGCTCAGAGAGGAAGTTATGGCTCAGTAGGTTGTTACACTATTTCCATTCTTCTGCTGTTGTAAAGACTGTCACTACCAGTAAGCTTGCATGTATGGCATTTTGCATATACATGAGTACATCTTTAGAACGAATTCATAGTAGTGGAATGCGTCCAGGTCAAAGGATACGTATACGTGCATTTTCTATTTCTTCTTCTGTCAACCTTGCTAATATATTAATGATTTATTTTCTAAAATATTATCCACATAATATAAATTGTCAAGTATTCTGGCTTCGGGTCGCTCATTGTATGATCTTACATTCTAAACTCTCTGATTTATTTCCATGTCACTTTTTCTTTTTTTCTCATGACCACTGAGGTTTTATTTCTCAAGACTTGCCAGAGGTTTGTTTTATTGTTTTTAAGAACTACCTTGATGTTTGATTTTATTTATGAATTTTATTTTTCTTGCCTGTGTATTTTCTATTTCATTAGTTTCTTATATTATTTCCTTCATCCTATTTTCCTTTGGTTAATATACTTGTTCTTTTTCTTGTTCATTTGTTTAATTGAATGTTTAATTTATTTAGTTTGTTTCCTGTTTTCTAAATAATTTTTAATGAATGCATTTAAGACTATATTTTCTGTGAATATTGCTATTTGTACGTATCCCATGGGTATTGATATGTAATGATCTCGTTGTCTTTCATACTCACACGTTCAGATTTTTTATTTCCTCTCTACTCAGGGGTTATTTAGACATATAGTGGTATTTTCCAGGTGGTTTGTTTATCTATCTATCTGTCTGTCTTCTATCTAATCATCATCTGTCCGTCAGTCTATCACATTTGTTTATTTTTGCAATTCGTTATGGTGCCAGAATGAGGCTTTTATGATTTCTATTTAGGGAAACTGAGGAAATTTTAGTCCCCTAGTACATGATGAACTTTTGCAGATATCCCATTTGAAAAGGATATATTTTTGTGTGTGCTTTGGATGCAAAGCTCTATCTATTTATGTATATTTAATGTTCTATCATCTATCTATGGTAAGCCCAAGCTCCTGTAATATAGACTCTGAAACACGATGACTAAGGAAAAATAGTTATTCATTTGTCTTTTCTGCAGCATTCTTAATTTATGTGACCCAGGTTAGGGGACAGCTTTGCTTTATCTGGTCAGTCTAGGACACACGAGTCTTCCATTTTGCTGCTTTGCCATACCTGGAATGTTGTCCTTGTTTGCATGATTTGAGATGGGACTTAGCACCAGGCATTGGGAATGAGAAAGAGGACATCAAGGTGAATGCTTTTTATATAAGCAATGCAGGCATAACTTGCACACAGCACAGCCACTAACATCCCATTCAATAAAAACTTAATGAACACTGTACCCCACAGATATGTACAATCGATTTTGTTTCGATAAAAATAAATACATACACACACAAACTTAGTTAGTGGCACTCACCTGGGTGAACCACAGGCTGGAAATCGGGACTCTAGGTGGGTAGACAAGTGTAGTAATCTGCCACAATATGTATTCACGGTTTATGGTCTTATGCATATCTGAATTCATTTATTAAATGATATTATTCAAATCTTGTGTATTTCTATTGTTAGTTTTACCTCTTTTACATGCTCATTTCTTTTTTTAATTCAATTTAATTTAATTTTATCAATACACAATGTGTTTGATTTTTGCTTCCCTTTACCGAATCCTCCCTCCCCCCTCACTCTCCCCACTCTGTTCCCATCAACCTCGTATCTGTTCACTTGTCTTAACAGCTTCAAGGAATTGTGATTCCCACCCCCATTCCACCCCTTCTTCCCACCCCTGTTTGTGTGTGTATTTATTTATTTTTAGCTCCCACAAATAAGTGAGAACATGTGGTATTTCTCTTTCTGTGCCTGACCTGTTTCACTTAATATAATTTTCTCTAAATCCATCTATGTTGTTGCAAATGGTAGTATTTCATTATTTTTTATAGCAGAGGAGTATTCCATTGTGTAGATATACCACATTTTCCATATCCACTCATCTGATGATGGACATTTGGGCTGGTTCCAACTCTTGGCCATTGTAAATAGTGCTGCAGTGAACATTGGAGTACAGGTATCCCTTCGGATGATGATGTCCATTCTTCTCGGTATATTCCCAGCCGTGGAATATCTGGGTCATATGGTAGATCTATCTGCAATTGTCTGAGGAACCACCATACCATTTACCATAAAGGCTGCACCATTTTGCAGTCCCACCAGCAGTGCATGAGAGTTCCTTTTTCTCCACAAACTCACCAGGATTTATCATTCACAGTGTTTTGCATATTAGCCATCCTAACTGGGGTGAGATGGTATCTCAGTGTGGTTTTGATTTGCATTTCCCGAATGCTGAGTGATGTTGAGCATTAACATGCTCATTTCTGAAAAAGCATTGTTAAAATTTCCTACTGCGATTGTACATATGTCCATTTCTCCTTGCTTCTCTGGTATTTTTTGCTCCGCACATTTTAAAGTGGGATTGTTAGATAAATGTTAGGGGTTATTATAAACTATACTCTTCCNAAAAAAACTTAGTTAGTGGCACTCACCTGGGTGAACCAGAGGCTGGAAATGGGGACTCTAGGTGGGTAGACAAGTGTAGCAATCTGGCACAATATGTATTCTGGGTTTATGCTTTTGTGCATATGTGAATTCACATTTATTAAATATTATTCAAATCTTGTGTATTTCTATTGTTAGTTTTACCTCTTTAACATGCTCATTTCTTTTTTAAATTTAATTTTATTTTATCAATATACAATGTCTTTGATTTTTGTGTCCCTTTACTGAATCCTCCCTCCCCCCTCCCTGTCTCCACTCTGTCCCATCAACCTCATATCTGTTCACTTGTCTTAACAACTTCAAGGAATTGTGATTGTTGTGTC
>NW_007760904.1:0-583 GCF_000696425.1 Galeopterus variegatus | reverse complement strand
TTCTTTTAATGGGATAAATTTAATCAGCTTCCATATATTTAAATCACACATACAAAGCTTACATATATTTTAAACATTTTGATGTAAATTTTTGTAACAGCTTTATTGGGATATAATACCTTACAATTTACGTACCATGCAGTTGATCCATTTAAAGTGTACAATTTCATGGTTTTTAATATAGTAACAGAGTTGTGCAACTATCAGCACAATCAATTTTAGAACATTTTTATCATCCCAAAAGAAACCCTGTATACTTTAGTTATTACTCCCTGACCTATCCTGTACCTGCCAGACTTAGAAGACCACTAAACTACATTCTTTCTCTATAAATTTGCTTACTCTGGACATTTCATACAAGTGCAGTTATATAATACGTAATCTCTTGTGACTGTTCTTTCACGTAGTGTAATATTTTTAAGGCTAACCCATGTCGTAGAATGCATCAGTACTTCATTCTTATATATGGCTGAATAATATTCCATTATATGTCTATACCATATATTTTATCCATTTATTTATTGATGGACATTTGGGTTGTTTTCACCCTTTGGCTGTTAAAATAGTGCTGCTATAAACATAC
>NW_007760903.1:6190-6772 GCF_000696425.1 Galeopterus variegatus | reverse complement strand
ACTGTTCTATGTACACGAGCTCTTGATATCATTAAAATTGCTCATCTTTTTTTTTTTAAATACCATTTTATTCAAAAATAAATCAAGCTGATTGCAAAATATAAGTTCATATAAATTAAAGCAAGAAAACAAAGATCACCTAGTAAAAACATTTTTTTTTCTTTTTTTGTGATGGATAAGGGGATTGCAACCCTTGGCTTGGTGTCACTCGCACTGCGCTCAGCCAGTGAGTGCACCAGCCATCCCTATATAGGATCCGGGCAATCCCTATATAGGATCCGAGCCATCCCTATATAGGATCGGAACCCGTGGTGGGAGTGNTTGTATTGAATTTTGTAGAGAAAAGAAGGATAAATACAGTAACATTCGAAGTTGGACAACAATAATGTTCTCAGTTAGACAACATTATCTACATTTTTTGTGCAAGGAGAGAGACCTAGAGAAATTGTGAAATTTATGCCAACTCAGTAAGCTGGTACATGGCAGAGTTTGTATTGAAGCCTCACCCAGTCCACAGTGCATTGTGAGAATAACATCTTGAACAGTCTGTTCACTTAGGACAAATTCTGATCTTCGTAGTTC
>NW_007760903.1:0-665 GCF_000696425.1 Galeopterus variegatus | reverse complement strand
ACTTCTAGGATTATGTTCTTAGGAAATATTAAGTGAAATAACTAGGCTTAAAGGTTATTAACATTTTTCAAGCTTATGTAAACAAATTGAACATTTCATCTATTTATTTAATAGTATTTCCTTTTTTGTAAATTGTCGGTTTCTTAGTTTCTTTACTGGAATTATAGTGTCTTACTGTTCTATGTACACGAGCTCTTGATATCATTAAAATTGCTCATCTTTTTTTTTTTAAATGCCATTTTATTCAAAAGTAAATCAAGCTGATTGCAAAATATAAGTTCATATAAATTAAAGCAATAAAACAAAGATCACCTAGTAAAAACATTTTTTTTCTTTTTTTGTGATGGATAAGGGGATTGCAACCCTTGGCTTGGTGTCACTCGCACTGCGCTCAGCCAGTGAGCACACCAGCCATCCCTATATAGGATCTGGGCCATCCCTATATAGGATCCGAACCCGTGGTGGGAGTGGGGCTGTGCTCCCAGACCCACACTCTCCTGAGTGAGCCTCGGGGCCGGCCCTAGATTTTGAAACTGCAAGAAGTCCAGATAATGCAGAGGAAAGTAAAATCTACATTCAGAACAGTTTCCAAATCAAATCCGTCCCTTGGCCCTTCAACAGAGAGGAAATTGAGAGCAAAGAATGGCAGACAGACGGTTTTTAAA
>NW_007760902.1:5549-6451 GCF_000696425.1 Galeopterus variegatus | reverse complement strand
GGACACAAAAGTTCTGAAGGTTAGGTATGGATACTATGTATTCTGGGAATTTTGAAACTTATAATTAAATTAGTGGTGTCTGAGGACCTTTTTGAAAATATAAAAACAGAATCAAAAATAAAACCAATAAACTTTATTTATTTATTTATTATTATTATTATTTTTTAAAAAAGATGACCGGTAAGGGGATCTTAACCCTTGACTTGGTGTTGTCAGCACCACGCTCTCCCAAGTGAGCTAACCGGCCATCCCTATATGGGACCCAAGCCCGGGGCCTTGGTGTTATCAGCACTGCACTCTCCCGAGTGAGCCACGGGCCGGCCCCAAACCAATAAACTTTAGTAAAAACAAAAATAAAACCTTTCTCCTTCTACCTCCCCACTCCACTTCAGCCACAAAGGCCTTATTTGTGTGCTCCCAATTTGCTGTTTGTTCCTGTCTCTGCTCCTGATTCCTTATTTTTCAGGTCTCAAATCAAATATCACTGCCCTAGAGAGGACTTCCCTAATAAATAAGATTCCATTATCCTCAAGTCCCTCTCTATCACTTCGCCCTCTATTACTTTCCTCATTGCACTTATGGCTGTCTGAAATCTCTTTCATTTTCAAAAACTTACTATTTGTTCTTCCTGTAGGATAGAAGCTCCTGTCTGTCTTGCTCACTGATTTATCACGTCTAGAACAGTGCTTGGCACATAGTAGGCACTCAGGATGTGTTTGTTGAATAAATGAAAGAATTCTCACTTGCACTGATATGATGATTTAAAGAAGTTTAATGTGCAATTTTTGGATTGAGCACATTTTTTTACTTAGGAATGTCTGCATTTCTTCATGTGTTGCATTTTCCATTTTTCAGTAATTCAAAAAATTATCCTTTGCCCATTTTTCTGTTGGGAGTTTTTT
>NW_007760902.1:0-236 GCF_000696425.1 Galeopterus variegatus | reverse complement strand
TCCCTGTATGGGATCTGAACCCGCGGCCTTTGTGTTATCAGCACAACAGTCTCCCGAGTGAGCCATGGGCCGGCCCTGCAATCATAACTTTTAAAAACACACTAAAATTTGTCCGTGTCATGGTCAAATTTAACAATATGAATTAGGTGAATAGCATATTAACTATAGTTTCCCCATGAAAAGTAGAAGGAAATAGTACTTATTCATTTCAATAAATTATTTTTGAAATGTCCTCT
>NW_007760901.1:6235-6451 GCF_000696425.1 Galeopterus variegatus | reverse complement strand
TCAAGTCTTTGTAGGTCAAAGTTGAGGCCTAATTACAAAGTAGTCTCAGAGGGCCTGGCTAGAGTTTGGTCAAGGAGAGAATCTTGGTCAGGAGAATTTCATATATAACAACAGAGAGACAGAAAAAAAGCTGTTTTAAGTATTGAAATTAATTAAAAAATTTCAATGATTTAATACATGACAGGTTTATTTCTCTCACATATAGTAGGTCAACTG
>NW_007760901.1:0-805 GCF_000696425.1 Galeopterus variegatus | reverse complement strand
ATATACACAAGAGAATAATACTCAGCCCTAAAAAAGGTTGAAATACTGCCTTTGCAGCAACATGGATGAGCTTGGAAAAAATGATGTCAAATGAAATAAGCCAAGCACAGAAAGGGAAATACCATATGTCATCATTCATAAGAGGGAGCTAAAAAAAAAACACATAAATAAAAAGAAAGAAAGATGTAGCAATCATGATAATATGTTGAATTCTCAAAAGGAGAGAACACAACTGTGGTTACTAAAGGTGGGAAAGGGAGAGGAAAGGGGTGGTTAAGGAGAAATTGGTAAAGGGTTACACAGAATGATTATATTTTATAATAATGAATATACTAATTCTCTTGAATTGATAATCATATATTGTACATGGATGTTGATATTTGACTCTGTACCCCACAAATATGTATAATCGATTATGTTTCATTAAAAAGAAAATATGAACCATACCACAAAACCTGAGATTTTTACCTCATTGCTCGTACTGGAAACAATCGGTTTCAGTTGGATTTGCTTGGAACTGAATGGAATCATATTCCTTTTCACACTAAAAAGATAATCTAATTTTAAAATTAAAAAATACATTTACAAAGCACATAAAAAATCTAGGGGGATAGGGAAGTTACAAATCGGGAGTCCTTAATTACTAATCCTGGTGATGTCTTTTGAATATAAATTGTCCCATCTGTGAAGAAGAGAAGAATGGTTGACTAAGATGAGCCTTAAGATCCTTTGTACATGATTTCTGTAAATGATTTTGTCTTTCTTTTTTTTTTAGAGGAGACATTCAAAATTGATTAATGAATCT
>NW_007760900.1:6112-6451 GCF_000696425.1 Galeopterus variegatus | reverse complement strand
CCAATGTGATTAGGCATGGAACTTCTCAGACTCCATATTCACATGAGCCAATTTCTCATAATAGATCTCTCTCCCCCGCCCGCCACCACACACACACACCCTCACACCCCCATCCATCACCCAACATGGGTATTTCAAAAAGTTAATGAAAAGGGCCGACCCCGTGACTCACTCGGGAGAGTGCGGCGCTGGGAGCACCTGCTGCGGGTTCGGATCCTATATAGGGATGGCCGGCGCCCTCACTGGCTGAGCACAGTGTGGGCGACACCAAGCCAAGGGTTGCGATCCCCTTACCCATCACAAAAAAAAAGTTAATGAAAAGATTTATATTATCTTTTA
>NW_007760900.1:2618-3013 GCF_000696425.1 Galeopterus variegatus | reverse complement strand
CACATAAGCCTCCTTAAGGTTTTAGGGTGCATCCTTAGTTTAGAAATATGCTAGGTACAAGATGGATAATGGGGTTACAAGTATGAAGATGTGAGAAAAGGAAATTATAGTTACTCATCCAAGGAATGACAATGGCCTAGGTTATGATGGGGATAGGGAAGAATGGATTGGACAAGAACTGTGTGTTGTAGGTGGAATGGTGAGAACATAATTGTTGAGTGTGGACAGGGTGTAGGGAGAAGAAAAGAATGGTTTCCAGGTTTTGAACTTGGACCCTCAGTGAGTAATGGTGACATTCATGATGTAAAGAACATTGGTGAGAAAGAAGTGCAGGTATATTCAGTTTTTAACATGCTATCTTTGAACTGCCAGTCAAACAAATAAGTCTAATGGGC
>NW_007760900.1:0-519 GCF_000696425.1 Galeopterus variegatus | reverse complement strand
TTACATGACAAACTTTAAAGTTGATTCTAAAAGTGAGTCAATATGAAGGTTAATTTAGTTAGTCAACTTGACTGGTTAAGGTGCCCAGATTAAACATTGTTTCTGGGTGTGTCTGTGAGGGTGTTTCTGGGATGAAATTAGCATCTGAATCTATGGACTTAGTAAAATAGATTTTCCTTCCCAATGTGATTAGGCATGGAACTTCTCAGACTCCATATTCACATGAGCCAATTTCTCATAACAGATCTCTCTCCCCCGCCCGCCACCACACACACACCCCCTCACACCCCCATCCATCACCCAACAAGGGTATTTCAAAAAGTTAATGAAAAGGGCCGACCCCGTGACTCACTCAGGAGAGTGCGGCACTGGGAGCACCTGCTGCGGGTTCGGATCCTATATAGGGATGGCCGGTGCCCTCACTGGCTGAGCACAGTGTGGGCGACACCAAGCCAAGTGTTGCGATCCCCTTACCCATCACAAAAAAAAAGTTAATGAAAAGATTTATATTATCTTTTA
>NW_007760899.1:5927-6451 GCF_000696425.1 Galeopterus variegatus | reverse complement strand
CATTCTCCAGGATAGGCCACATATTAGGTCACAAATCTAGTCTCAGCAAATTAAAAAAAAAAAATAAATGAAATCATTCCAAGTAACTTTTCAGACCACAATGGACTAAAACTAGAAATCAATAACAAGCAAAACCCTGGAAACTATACAAATATATGGAAATTAACCAATAGGCTCCTGAATGTCCTGTGGATCCAAAAAGAAATTACATAGGAAATAAAAAAAATTTCTTGAAACTAATGAAAATAAAGATATAATATACCAAAACCTGTGGAATACTGCAAAAGTTGTACTAAGAGGCAGATTTATTGCAATAAATGCTTATATCAAAAGAATGGAAAGACTTCAAATAAACAACCTAATGCTACACCTCAAAGAACTTGAAAAACAAGAACAATCCTATCCTAAAGGTAGTAGACAGAAAGAAATAATTAATATCAGTGCAGAACTAAATGAAATAGAGACAAAAAATGATTGAAAAGATCAATTAAACAAAAAATTGGGTTTTCGAGAAGATAAATAAA
>NW_007760899.1:0-553 GCF_000696425.1 Galeopterus variegatus | reverse complement strand
GATTTGAAGTACACTTTAGACCAACTGGACCTTGCAGATATATACAGAACATTTTGCACAGCAACTAAAGAATATACTATCTTCTCATCAGCACATGGAACATTCTCCAGGATAGGCCACATATTAGGTCACAAATCTAGTCTCAGCAAATTAAAAAAAAATAAATGAAGTCATTCCAAGTATCTTTTCAGACCACAATGGACTAAAACTAGAAATCAATAACAAGCGAAACCCTGGAAACTATACAAATATATGGAAATTAACCAATAGGTTCCTGAATGTCCTGTGGATCCAAAAAGAAATTACATAGGAAATAAAAAAAATTTCTTGAAACTAATGAAAATAAAGATATAATATACCAAAACCTGTGGAATACTGCAAAAGTTGTACTAAGAGGCAAATTTATTGCAATAAATGCTTATATCAAAAGAATGGAAAGACTTCATATAAACAACCTAATGCTACACCTCAAAGAACTTGAAAAACAAGAATAATCCTATCCTAAAGGTAGTAGACAGAAAGAAATAATTAATATCAGTGCAGAACTAAATGA
>NW_007760898.1:5855-6451 GCF_000696425.1 Galeopterus variegatus | reverse complement strand
GCCCTGGGATGTCTCCTTCTCATCTAGCTTAGAGGCATAGGGAGATTTAACTGTGGCAAAGGTCTTAGCACCTACACAGCAGGCATCCCCCTCCTTTTATAGTCACCAGCTTTCTCTGGCTGTGCAAGGCAAGGACATGAGCCTCTCCCACTCCTGGGCACTACTAAGGATTAGGGGCACAAGTGATCAGCTCAGAAATGAGATGTAAGGGAGGTGAGGGCCGGGTGGGCCTTCTCCGAAGGATCTTGATCCCTCATTCAAAGGTGGATGGTGAAAAAAAATTCCCTGCATATCTCCCTGGAACTGTTATGAGAGGACATGAGGCTTGAAGCCTCCACAGTCCTCTTGAGACCAGGAGACTTTAAGACAAGTCTGAAAATCCAGTGTGGTGAAATTGTCAAAGCAGAAATACAGGAAAAATCTGGGTCCTTTCTTCTGTTGCCAAGTTGCTGTACCAGCCCTAAATGCTTTACCTTTCAGAACTCTTCTGATTGCTGTAGTTTACTTCATTTGCTTCTAAAATTATTCTAATTTTCCCAGAAAAGACACTTAAGGGGAAGAGTCTAGCTGGGACTTAAACCTCCTCTTTAGGAGAG
>NW_007760898.1:0-523 GCF_000696425.1 Galeopterus variegatus | reverse complement strand
AGCAGAGATTGCAGAAAGAGAGTAAGAAAGACAGACTCTCCTCTTACTTTAAAGCCCTCAGAACCACTCCCCTGGCCACCATTTTTAATCCTTTCACTACTGCACAGTCCTACAATCTGATCACCTCTTCACAGCCACACCTTTCAGGTACCATAATAGGATTTCCCACTTTCTTAACAGTCAGTGGGGACCAAGTTTCTAATACATAAAACTGGGGGGACATAATTCAAGCTTCAGGAAGTTTAGTGGGGACATAATTCAATCCACTACACCTCCCCTCTGGGAATGTGAGAAAACTCATATAGACTACTGGTGGATCTGTCACCACTTGGAGAGAACTGAGGTGCCCAGCCAACCACCAGCACCAGCTGACAGACAGGCACATAGTCCATCCAGTGGCATAAGGGGGGACTGGTAGGGATGGGAATGTGGGCAGTGTGAATGGCCCTTCCCATGGGGAGAGGTATTTTATCATTGACATTGTTCAGAATTGTCAGTGCATGGTGACAAGAAAAAACAGTTT
>NW_007760897.1:5368-6451 GCF_000696425.1 Galeopterus variegatus | reverse complement strand
CATCTCACACATCTAACCACTGCAAGCTAAACTAATCAGGCAACCATAAAAGGCCCAGTGGAGTACACACTACTTTGTTAATAGTATAATAATTATGCATTTTATTCTAATTTTGATAACATAAAAAAAATATATATTTTTTTCTTTTACTTTTTTTTTTTTTAACTGAGTTTATATACTCTGGGGAAAGTGTCAAAGCATAATATAAGTGTGTTCTGATCTGTGTCACTTTGCTATAATCTCTCTGTGGTCATTGGAAATGTGCATGACAAATTGTTTTTGTGAATTTTGAACCCTGAACCATGAGTTTGTCTATATTTGTTTTAAAAGAGCATGAAAATGGCAAATAAATCTTTCTTAGCAATTTCTTTTAAGCTTCTATTTTAATGTCGAAAATTAACTCTGTATTTCTTTCTATAGCTCTCTTGTAAACATTTTGCTTAGCAATCCACCCGCACAGCTCTTGTCAACATAAACGACGGAATCCGCGTTAAAATTCCAATGGCCTATTCTTAGTCCAGGTCTGTTTTAATTCATCAGCAGCACCTGACCTGGTCGAAAGCTGTCCTCACCTGCTTTCACCTGCTTTCAGGACCCCGCTCTTGTTCCTCCTGCACTGACCACCTTTTGCAGTCTGGTTTTGTTCTCCTTCGTCTGTCTGACTTCTTTTTACTACAATGTCCTGGAGCCTAGTTCTTGTATCTCTATTTATGTCTAAACTTGTTCCATTCTTGATATAATCCTGTATCAAGTTATGTAAAATCGTTTTCTTGTGCTTGGGTCTGAATCCCAGTTCTCACATGCAACAGCTGCGTGATCTTGGAAAACGTCACTTTACCCTCTTAGCCTCATTGTTCTCATCTGCAAAATGAGGATAATATTAATAGTGCCTATCTGATATGGTTGTTATGAGGATAGTTACCTGAGTTACTACCAAAAGCTGACACAGAGTATTACGTGTTTGTTAAATAATTCAATTTAGGTCAATGTCACATAATTTGTATACCAGAATGAACTCACCCCTGAATTTTATGAATATATCCAACTGCCTAGTCAACATTTCTTCTAAGATGTCTAAAGGCA
>NW_007760897.1:0-276 GCF_000696425.1 Galeopterus variegatus | reverse complement strand
CATCTCACACATCTAACCACTGCAAGCTAAACTAATCAGGCAACCATAAAAGGCCCAGTGGGGTACACACTACTTTGTTAATAGTATAATAATTATGCATTTTATTCTAATTTTGATAACATAAAAAAAAATATATTTTTTTCTTTTACTTTTTTTTTTTTTAACTGAGTTTATATACTCTGGGGAAAGTGTCGAAGCATAATATAAGTGTGTTTTGATCTGTGTCACTTTGCTATAATCTCTCTGTGGTCATTGGAAATGTGCATGACAAATTGT
>NW_007760896.1:6103-6451 GCF_000696425.1 Galeopterus variegatus | reverse complement strand
TTGGAACACCCTAATTCACAAAATAAAAGGTTCTTATTACTATACAAGCTAAATAAGTAATACTTTTTATGTAAATATTACATACAATTACTCGGGTAGAAATAACAGAATTAATATATTCAGGTATTAATTGTCATGTCAGCCTAAGAATAAAATACGGTCAGTATGGTGATAACAAAACACTGCTTCTATGATATTCATTATATCTTTAATGTTAGGAGCCCTAATAGCCTGCACAAGGACATGGCCACATCTTCTTGGACATCACCAGGAAATATTTAACAGCCGAATCCAGAGATGCCTAGGATAAAAGTAGCTGCTGCCCAAAAGAAAAGAACTAATGTCCAA
>NW_007760896.1:0-432 GCF_000696425.1 Galeopterus variegatus | reverse complement strand
TAAGCATTAGCACAATTCAGAAGCATGATGTATTTCTCTATGGATCTTTTGTCTTTGGACAGGGATATCCCACAATCAGTGAGTGGGCTAAGCTAAAGAGGAAGTTAATATTATGAAGAAAATTAGAATATTAAACTCTAAAATAATATTATTAAATTAAATTAAGCTGAAATAATATTAAGTTTTAAAGTAATGTTTTATATGCATGTTAGACACATCTTAAGTATTTTAAAATGTCTTCAAGAAAAAACTTTTCAAAACAACTTCAAAAATATGATAATAAAAAAAGAAAAAAATGTATGCTTACTTCATGTTGTGTTGTACCATGGGAAACAGGCAATTAAAAATACCAAATTTTTGGACCATAATAAGTTTAGAGTTTATAGCAAGTATAACCAAACATAGTTAATAAGAGCATAGTAGATGTGCTAA
>NW_007760895.1:6036-6451 GCF_000696425.1 Galeopterus variegatus | reverse complement strand
TTTAGCTTAACCACAGGGCTCAAGTGCTTGTCCCCACAGGAAGTTCCCCCACTTCAGAAGTAAGCAAAGGACAACAAATTAGTTCCAGCACAGAGTTTAAATAGTGGGAATAGCAAATAATCCAACAGAGAAATGAAAGAAAAAACAAAGTCCCTGCAACCAGAGACAACATTTGATATTAACTAGTAAAGCTCTCATTTCACCAAAGAACACCTATAACACCTAGAAGGACTGGAAGTCTCCTGGACTACTGAGCCAGGAAGCAGGTAGGGCCGGGGGCTCAGCCATGCCCCCTGACACCCACAACCAATCCCGAGGGTGGGGGATGAGGGCCTCAGCCACACACACCCCAACACTAGCAGTCAGCCCAGCAGCAACCACCGAGCAGCCACAGGAAGCACCCCAGGCTCTCCCA
>NW_007760895.1:0-466 GCF_000696425.1 Galeopterus variegatus | reverse complement strand
CGTTACGGCTTCTCCTCCTACGTTATTAATGTTCATTTTAGGGCATCTGGTGCCTTTTTAAAAAATAATTTCTATCAAAGAAATTATTTCTTTATATTCAGTCATGAATGATCTGCAAATCACAGTGTGATATTTTACCTAACCTTGTCCATTATATGTTAATTACCTGCTAACCAGAGGAACTTCTTGACTTTGCTCCTAAATTTTAGGACACAATTCTGTTTAGAGGCACTTGTAGTCCCCTATGTATCTACGTCACCTCAACATGTTTTTAAACATGTGTTTAATCAGTCTTTAATTATGTGAATTGTTCACGAAAGAAAAGCATTTAAAGTAATAATTACTAACCAAGTTTTATTTAAAGTTATTCAGTGGGCTTCTATTTATCTTAATATGTTTGTCATGAAACAGTGAGTTGAAAATTAAAATTGGTATTAAAAGATATAATTTGACAGTATCCCAACTT
>NW_007760894.1:4953-6451 GCF_000696425.1 Galeopterus variegatus | reverse complement strand
AATAACATCTGACAGTTATTATAACCAAACATGAATAAAAATTATGAGATCAGACTGCAATGTCATTAAGGGAGTCCACCAACTGGTAGGAACAGGGAGAGCCAATGAGCAATGGTAACAGCAGTTACTGAAATTCTAAACCTTTCCAGGTTTACAGTTGAAGTGCCCAGGATTATTCATTTTGTGTATGGGTTTTATTTCTTTTTTTAAATTTTCTGATTTGCATGATTTTCAGGGGCATTTCACAGAGAAACTGATCAATTCCAGTGCCTCAAACTTTCATTCTTCTTTGTCCATTCAGACCAACTAGCACAGTGAATAAGTAATTCTCTAAGCATAAATTTGGCCATACTATGAGACAAGTTGACATGAAAAAAGTATTAACCCTAATGAAAACTTTAGTGAAAATGTAAATAAGTCTTCTGTTATATGAAGAAATGGTGGATTGTTGTAAACACCCTCTGCAAAAGACAAAAAGAAAAAAAAGAAGAAAAATAATTTAAATATTACGTTGAGCTACAAGGATTATTGTTAATATGTAAATTACTAAAACAACAAAAAAATCAGACCATTGGTTATTTCTAACTAAGTTTCATTAATCTATTTTTTTGAACAAAAATATCAAAATATTTCTGTAGTTACAATTTTACTTAATGAAACAAACTCTTATGGTATATATTTGTATGTAGCTTAGACTAAATTAGCCCTTTTATGTGTTTGTCTTTTGCTTATACCCTCAAATATACTCAATCTTGTTTTTGTTTTTTTTTTCTTTAGGTGTTCTTGCCATGGATTTGAACTGCAAGTAATCTTTGAGCACATTATTAATTAAGATGCTTTGTGACTTGGAGGAAAAATGCCAACACACAAGCGATAGTACTGAAGAGCCCAATAATTCTGAACTGCATAATCCCCACCCCCCAAGCAGTTTCAAACAGATTAGGAGTTTTAGATAATAAGCCCAAAGGGATTTCTGTGATGGAACCCCGTTGAGGAAAATTCATTAACACATCAATTTACAAATACAGTGTATTTCAGATGTTTGTTTATGCCCTGTGAACACATTAACAAGTTAATTTAGCATCATATTTGAATGAAATAAACAGTTTGATCCCATTCAAGATCAATTATATTCACAAAATAGATTTTCATCTTCTGTGTATTGGCAGCATGTCAACATTGGAACAAAAGAATTGGCATATTACTGAAGTCTTTCCTACATGGGAGTATTTCACAAAACCAAGAGAATGTTTTAGTTAAATATTAAAACTGAATTAAATATTAAAATTATCACTCAAGTATATTTTTGGAAATAGGGTTACTGGAATTTTGGCAATCAGGAATCACACATGATAAAAAGATTAAAGCCTGATTTTAAATTCACTATTCAAAGAAATATAAACAAAGGCAGCAAGTAAAGGAAAACGATAATAACTAGAGAAAATTATAATTTATTAAGGTCAAATTTTTCTAATTCCCCAAAGATGGTGTTTTTTTT
>NW_007760894.1:0-494 GCF_000696425.1 Galeopterus variegatus | reverse complement strand
TAAAATTAAGATTACAACTTCAGTCCCAAAATTAAAATGATAATAATAATAATAATAATAATAATAATAAAGCAACAAAAACCCGATAACTCTATTGAAAATAGCCTGATCCATTTGCCTCATAAAACCAACATTTCTGAAGCATTGCTTTTAAGTAATAGCACACATAAAATATATAACAAGATAATTTAATTGAATTGCTTTGGCTTCACTTTTTGCTTGTAAAGCAAAATTTCTCACCCTGTGTTCCCCTAATGTGGATTGAAAGAACAAAACCCTTTATAACTATTCTCTATATTGTGAAATTAAATTTGAGTTGTTTTAAAAATCCATTTGATATTTTTTAGGGTTTTCATAATGGCTGCCCATGGGTCAGAGTTGATAATAATTTTCCTAAAGAAAGTGCTGAAGCACTGATTGTTTTGCTCTTATGTAATTCCAATGAATCTTCACATTTCTCATGCTTTGTTTCATTCAGCTATAAATTTTCCACA
>NW_007760893.1:6110-6451 GCF_000696425.1 Galeopterus variegatus | reverse complement strand
TGTCAAGGAAAAACTGCATCTGAGAGGCTGATGTGCAAGGACAGTGTGAGATGTGTTTTAGCAGAATTCTGTTAGAGGCTCATCTTTTTTTTAGAAGCTGGATCTTTAACAGGTAAAAAAAAAAAGGGGGGGGGGATGATTGATTTAGAATTATACATTCATGTTACAAGTGACAAAAGTTATTTTTCTTCCTTATCTGTAGGTTTCCTCTGTGTAGCTTGTTGATTTAAAAATTTCAAGTTTAAAATGTTAATTCTTTGGTTTTGATAGGTTGAAACAGGTGTGTGCTAAGACTTACTACACAATTTTCCACAATTTCTATCTATTCTGAGTCCCTCAGA
>NW_007760893.1:0-633 GCF_000696425.1 Galeopterus variegatus | reverse complement strand
CGGCGGGAGCGCTGCTGCACTCCCAGCGCTGCACTCTCCCGAGTGCGCCATGGGCTTGGCCCACCAGCCTATATTGTTAAACTATAACCCTCTCTTTGGACTTTGACAGCAGCAGTTGAGTTTCTAAGTTTCTCTGTGTGGACTGCTTAGCTCTTAGATGTGTGTGTGCTGAATAAAGACTACTTTTTCTTCAAAAAAAAAAAACTATAACCCCACCCGTGTTCTCTTCCTGTAACTTCCTGGTCTGGAAAATAAATGCAGGAAGAGAACCCCAATTCAGCATTAATTTTCCCAAGAAAGGGATCTCTCTTGCTGGAGGGTCCCAGGAAAGTTAACCACTTTGGGGTTTCTCACTGCTCATTAGAAAGGGATTTTGAGTAATCCTTTGCATCTCCGTCACCCAGGGGAAGTGAGGTGACAAATCCGTGGGGGGCGAAGCAACACAAAGCAACAAAGACTTAAGCTCTGAAGGTTACACTCCTATACTTGGAGAATGTAACTTGCCAGCTCTATATCTGTCCAGGCTCCATGACTGATGTCCTACATTCCAGCCACACTCAAATTGTTAGTATTACCCATTAGTTTATTTTTCTCTTACAATTCTTTATTATATTGTACCAAGACCAAACTTAT
>NW_007760892.1:6024-6451 GCF_000696425.1 Galeopterus variegatus | reverse complement strand
TTACTTTCATGTTATTTTGTTTCATTGACCTTCTTTTCTATTACTGAAAGACTGTCATATATTTTTTAGTATAAATATGTAATATTTATATATCCAGAGGTTTTACTTTACTTCTTCTTACCTCTTTTAGTCCAGATTTTCTCAATTCTTCTCAAGAATATATTATTCCAAAGAAAATGTAGAATTACTTTTCAAAAGCCATTGTTATTTTAATTTTATAATATATTCCTTGTATAATTAGAAAAATAAAAAACAAAAATTACCATAAAATATTTCAGCATATGTGTTGTAAAATTTTTATAATTTATGTGAAAAATATCAAAATTTGAACAAAGGGAATAATTTTGTTCTTAGCAAGAAAAATTGCACATGATGAAAATTTAATTATTCCTGTAATCATATGTAAATTAATTCTAATCTTACGCTT
>NW_007760892.1:0-330 GCF_000696425.1 Galeopterus variegatus | reverse complement strand
AAATATTACTCATAATTGAACGTAATATATTATAAATCTACAATTCTAAATTCTTAATGAGTAAAAGAAATCTAAATTACATTTTAAATGTTAAGTCTTCACTTCACACACATTTTCTATCTATATAAAATTAATCCAATAAAATATAATTTCTTGCTGTATGAGACTTTCTATATTCACTACATAAAATCAAAGTATATGGAAATGAGAAATTAATTAAATATGTTATCATAACCACCTTACTCCTGAATTGTTTTATAGCACAAAATTAGATATAATAACTATTTATAGGGATTGGTTGATGGAATACATTTTATTACATTTAATCTA
>NW_007760891.1:5945-6451 GCF_000696425.1 Galeopterus variegatus | reverse complement strand
TCACTTATTGGTGGGAGATAAAAATTAATAAATAAATTCACACACACACACAGAAAAAAAAACTGGGGGTAGAAGAAGACATAACAATTACAATTCCTTGAAGTTGACACGACAAGCATTCAGAACGGACATTGTTGGGTGGGAAGGGGAGAGGGAGGAGGGAGGGGGGTTTCGGTGATGGGTCACAATAATCAACCTCTTTGTATATCGACAAAATGAAATTTAAAAAAAACAAAAACAAAAGAAAAAAAAAAAACAAAAACAAAACAAACAAAATAAAAAACAAGACAGAGTTTCCCTAGTGTTCAGAAATAAAGCTTCTGTTGCTTCCTATATTCATGTCTAATAAATGGGCCAAAAGAAACAAGCCAGACCAAAAATATAAAAAATAAAAAAAATCCAAGTGGTATGATTCCATTTACATAAAATTATAGGATATTAAAAGGAATCTGTTGACAGAAGATCAATGGCTGCCTGGGGACAGGGCATTGTGGTGGTGGGGGGAG
>NW_007760891.1:0-240 GCF_000696425.1 Galeopterus variegatus | reverse complement strand
CAGTATTTTGAATTCTAATTATGTTCATAGAAATGCTTGCAAATACATTTGAATATATGGGCGCAGGGTGTTAAATACACTATTGTCTGTAATAGAAAAAATGGTAAAGAACCTAATTTTTCATCACTAGAACACAAATGAAATAAATTTTAGGGCATCCATATGGTGAAACACAGTCGATGAAAAAAAAACCCAAAAACCTGAGATTTTGTTGAAAATTAATCTAAAATGCTACCATAG
>NW_007760890.1:5846-6451 GCF_000696425.1 Galeopterus variegatus | reverse complement strand
CGCTCACAGCGCTCACTGGCTGAGCGCAGTGCGGCCGGTCTCAAAAAGGAAAAAAAAAAAAATTCCAATCAAAAACTGGGCAAATGAGCTAAATAGACATTTCTCAAAAGAATACATACAGATAGATATATTATCATCAAAAAGACAGAAAATAACAACTGCTGGTGAGGATATGGAGAAAGGGGAACCCTTATACACTGTCAATGAGAATGTAAATCAGTACAGCCGCTATGGAAAACAACATGGAAGTCCCTCAAAAAGTTAAAAATAGAACTACCATATGATCCAGCAATCCCACTACTGGGTATATATTCAAAGGAAAGGAAATCAGTACATCAAAGAGATATTTGCATTCCCATGTTCATTGTAGCACTATTCACAATAACCAAGACATGGAATCAACTCTATTGTCCATCAACAGATGAATGGATAAAGAAAAGTGGTATATATACATAAATAATACTATTCAGCCATAAAAAAGAACGAAATCCTATTATTCACAGCAACATCGATGAACTTAAAGGATATCATGTTAAATAAAGTAAGCCAAACACAAAGGAAGTACCACGAGTGGAAGCTAAGAAAGTTGATCACATGGAAGTAGA
>NW_007760890.1:0-275 GCF_000696425.1 Galeopterus variegatus | reverse complement strand
GCATCAATGGCGGCCCTCCTGTCTTAGGTGGCGTGTACGGGGATGTTACCCTCTGACCCATCGTTGGCTATCCAGTTCAGCTCACAGGGAGGCATCCTGCTTATTTGAATTCAGTAGGACATGTGAACTACTTTATTCTTGCATCTCTAGGCATTGGTAATGGACCTGTATAGGCCTTGCCTGAAAGCCTCAATTTGCTGTTTAATGAATGCCGTAAGTTTGTTGAACAGAAAAGGACCCAATGAGAGCAAGAGGAGCAAGCATACAAGCGGTCC
>NW_007760889.1:6121-6451 GCF_000696425.1 Galeopterus variegatus | reverse complement strand
GAGTGGACTTTGGAGAAGGGACAGGATGAGTACCAGTTTTGTTCCTGAGACCAACTGCTGTGAAGAGGGCTGTGATTCATCCCACTATTAAGTTTCCCCTGAAGGTGTGAGGCCCACGGGAACCTTGCAAGAGCTGCTCCTGGAATAAGTTTAAGAAGTGGCTGTGCTGGCCATGGAGTACCCCACTCGTATTACCTTTAAGGAGAACCTGCCACAGGGAGCCCCAGATGCCGCCTTGTGAATGCCGAGGCTCCACTTCCCTGGGGCTACACATGTCAGGACCACGAGTGCTGGCCAGCTCCTGTCCAGCGCTGGACTCCCCCTAAGGGC
>NW_007760889.1:1601-4472 GCF_000696425.1 Galeopterus variegatus | reverse complement strand
CAGAGTGGACACAGTGTGAACTCATGCTGAGACCTCAGACCAAGAAGCCACATTGCACCACCAATGGAAACCTTATCTTGGGGATTCAGTTACTGAGCAGAAGCCTCACGCTATTGTACAGAATTTCATAAGCTCAGAGAAACTCTGTTTTCTAGAAATTAGGGTTCCTGCATTATTTTTTTCAGGAATCAGTGCAATTAAGGGTCTACCCCAGACTGGTATAACTCAAATTATAAAGGGCTTACATTCTTGAATAGCGACACAAATATATATACACATATATATGAGTGTATTTATTTATGGTTATATATATGTGTAGGAGGACTGTGGGGAGGGTGGAGTGTCTGAACATCACAAGTGCAGGATCTGCCGTGAAGGGCTGGGGACAATGACGCCATCGCTGAGTCTCCTGCTGAGCCACTAATCCTGTGTTCCTCCTCACACACACCCTGAGGTGGGATTGCAGATTTGGACTCTGGAAAATCCACAGCAAGTGGAGGTCAGGGGCGACCGGATCAAGATCGGTCCCTAGGAGTGGGGTGCCTGGGTATTTTGGATAGAGAGAAGGGAAGATATGAGGTGGGCAGGAGAGCCAAGTGAGGAATCGGGAGCACTCTGTGAGGGGTTACGTTTCCTGGGAGCACCGTTCCGATTGCACCCCTTCTATGTTGAGTTCCCTGTACTGAGTTTCCTCCAAACCCTTCAGTAAAGCCTGATACACCTGCACAATGTTGTGGGGTACTTTCTTGGAAGACAACGGGAGCTTCCTCTCCTCACAGGACGTGGAGCTGTGGGTGGTGGCTGAGGGAGGAGGTGGCCCACAGCAGAGCTGGGAGCAGAGCCGAGGGGCCACTCACTAGGCCGCTCATGAGAAACTCTGATTTCCTGATATTTACTTGGAAACAAGAGAACCCAGTCTGGAGGCCATCGGTGATGGTCTCCACAGGGTGAGGAACACCCACATGAGCCATGTGAGCCTGTCTGAGCAAAAGCGGGGTGCTACCGACTGTACCAATCTGCACAGTTATGTTAGGACAAGAACTAGCCCGGCATGCACCATGTTTGCCTGGAGGACAAAAGAGCACAGATACAGACTATTACAGTAGTCTAAGATTATCTATAAGAACCGTATTGCAGGTAGAATGGAGAGGAGGGATCGGATACTTGGGCAACCACCACAGACGGCTTTCTTACCACATCAGAATTACAGAACTTACTTTGTTGATGGCTATGACCTAAGACCTCCTCTTATGTCAGCAAAAGAGAAATATCCTCATGACACTGAGATGAGGCAAATGGAGGTTGTGATATACCGTAAGGAAGACTCTGTAATCCTAAATTAGCAAACTTCAAAAAAGCTCTTTGAAAGAGCAGTTAACACCCATTTGGAAAAGATTCCCATGTTAGCCAAATAAGTCTTTAAGGGTCTGATATGTTTCTAAAAATTTTTCTTGCTTTCTCTAACTACTCACTACTCATAACCACTTTACTGTGTTTTTTCAGAAGGGCTGATTTCTTCCTCCCTAGTAGTAACCTCCAATGTCCTGTTGCATTTCTATAGTTCCTGGACAAGCACATGAGTAGCAGAAATACTAAAAAGAACTGTATTTGTTAATTTGGGGATCTTTATGAAAAAATAGTAGAATGTATATTATATTTGTTTAGTATTAGGCTTCAGAAACTAAGCACAGAAACACGTCTTTTTCATATGTCCTGGGGCTATCAATAAGGATTTGTGGTGCTGGATAGGGAACTGATCAACATTTTAGGTAAAAAGGAACTGGTAGTGTGAGATTTCATTCTGGCAATGTTAACAAATTTTCATTTTTTAATTTGATCAATATGAAATAAGTGTGCAATAGATACAAGGGTCTGGGCCAGATCTTGCAGGAATATTTGAAACCACTGGGGATCAACAGAATTTTCACACAAAATATATTAGCCGTTGCACTTTTAAAAATCATACGTCATTCATTCTAAGATGCACATTTGTTCACAGTTTGAGGTCCCTTCCCTTCAATGGCATCTGTGATCCCTCCTGGCCCTGCTGCTGTCCTGACGGAGCTGCCTTTGCTTACCTATGCATGTGAGCACGGGCATCACTATTCAGGTTGTTGTCCCATCAATTGAGTTAGGTGCCTTGTTGGAATCATACATGTTGAGTTAATCCATCTATCATTTTTACCATTTTTAAGTGTATAGTCATACAAGCATTTAAGTACATTGTTGTGTAACCATTACCACCGTCCATATCATCCTAAACTGAAATTCTGTATCCATTAAACAGTAACACCACCCCTCCCTGCAACCCCTGGTAACCACCATTCTACTTTCTTCCTCTATGAATCTGACTATTCTAGGTACGTCATATAAGTGGAATCATGCAGTATTCGTCCTGTGTGACTGGTTATTTCACTCAGCATAATGTTTTCAAGATTCATCCATGTTGTAGCATGTGACAGGATTTCCTTCCATTGAATGTATATTACGTTTTCTTTACCCATTCATTCCTTGGTGACGTCATATAAGTGGAATCATGCAGTATTCGTCCTGTGTGACTGGTTATTTCACTCAGCATAGTATTTTCAAGGTTCATCCATGTTGTAGCATGTGACAGGATTTCCTTCCATTGAATGTATATTACGTTTTCTTTACCCATTCATTCCTTGGTGATTTTCACTGCTTTTTAAAAAACGGCTTTATATTGAAGTATAATTGACATACAGTAAACCACACATATTTCAAGTATAACGTATATGTGTATCTATTGCTATCTATGTATATATATATTTCCACAAAACCATTTCCGTAATAAAAAAAGATCACTTTATGATACAGCATTAAAACAAAAGCTCAAAAATTATGTAAATG
>NW_007760889.1:0-454 GCF_000696425.1 Galeopterus variegatus | reverse complement strand
GCTCCTACAATAACGATGCATCTTATAATCAGTGGCATCTTAGACATGAGGAAATGTGGTGACTAGGAAACACATGAAAAACAGTTTCAAAGCCACCAAGTGAAATGTTTCTGGTTGTCATCTTCTTCTTGCGATACATCTGTCTCCTTCACCCCAGGTCTTCAGAGAAGCACAGCCATAGCCAGCACAAGAAAGGATCCTACCAGGTCTGAGTCCATCTGGTCGACCTGTCCTACACAGTCCTACTTTATATTATTACTAGTCCAAGCTGATACATTTCAAATGCATTTAAACTCTTACTTCAGGCTTTCCCTAAGTTTCCCTTTGTCTTAACCTATTTCCTTTTGTAGGACTTTCTTGCCTGCCTTGTATAGGTAGGAGGAAAACAAAGGCCCTGCAGAATGATCAGGGAATTTGTAGGTGAGACTTCTTTGTTTATTTTGGCAGGTAAAAA
>NW_007760888.1:6032-6451 GCF_000696425.1 Galeopterus variegatus | reverse complement strand
CGGGCGTGACACTGAGGGTTGCGATCCGTTGCCGGACATGAAAAAAGACAAAAAGGAAAAATAAAAAAAAAAAGCATGGTATGATTTCAGGGGAGATTCTTATAAACAAATACTATACTCAGACTGTTTAAACCTATAAATCCTAACAGTCCTGCTGCAAGTCCTTAAAAGGCATTTTGTTGTCCATTAAGATCAAGAAAGAAGGCATCATATTAGCAGGAACAAGTTAAAGCAAATTCTCAAAAAGCAATGCACTCTGCCTAGTATGACCCCTGTCCACATATATACCTGGTAAGCTTATGAAAGCTCTTACGCAGCTCACATATACACTACCCCCTCTATCCCCCACTTCTATGAAAAAAAAAAATCTTATATTAGTGTGGTACATATCTTACAATTTTTGTTACAACTAATGAACC
>NW_007760888.1:0-365 GCF_000696425.1 Galeopterus variegatus | reverse complement strand
TTCCAATCCAGGAGCATGGGATGTGCTTCCATCTTTTTGTGTCCTCTTTCATTTCTCTCAGCAGTGATTTGCAGTTTTCATAGTAGAGATCTTTCAAGTCTGTAATTAGATTTATTCTTAGGTATATTTTTTTGGGTAATTATTGTAACTGGGCTAGCTTTCTTGGTTTATTTTTCTACCAGTTCATTGTTGTAGTATAAAATGCTACTGAGTATTGTGTGTTGATTTTGTATCATGCAAATTTAATAAAATCATTTATCAAGTCTAAGATTTTTTTTATTTGGTAGAGTCTTTAGACTTTTTATATATAGGACCATGTCATCTGCAAACAGGGACAATTTGACTTCATCTTTTCCAGTCTGGAT
>NW_007760887.1:5974-6452 GCF_000696425.1 Galeopterus variegatus | reverse complement strand
TAGATGATAGATGGATTTTAGGCTTTCAAATAAGCTAGAATTGCATCTCCCACATGACCACTTCTCCAAGGCTTCAGGAAACACACTTTTGGTAAAAAATCACAACCAAAATCAAGTCCCCAAATACAGCACTCATGATGTTAGACACTAAAACTTTCTTAGTCTCATTGTACTATTTTTTTTTTTTAGCAGCACAACATATATGTAGAGGAGAAATAAATACAATTAAAAATCACAATAAAACACCAATCACAGATTATTCTCACCATCTGATGGCCAATCCCTGTGACAATTAATTCTTTAGGTCAACTGCTGTGTGCCATCAACTGAAAATGAAAATTTCTTGGCATACTTCCCTTCCCTTCCCTTCCTTCCTACCCTGAGTGAGATGCCCACCTAAATTTATCTCTCTGCTGCAGTGACTGTACACCAATATCCCTAAATCACAGGCTCACTGAACGGGAAGGAGCCTCAGAAC
>NW_007760887.1:0-264 GCF_000696425.1 Galeopterus variegatus | reverse complement strand
ATCATAAAGAAGTGCAATATACCCCCTTCACTTTTTGAAATGAGATCCAGAAAGAAGCAAAATCTCTGGAAAACATCCCCAAAATACAATGAATGTAAAATGCCCACTTTAGGAATTTCCATGCATATTTAGGCTTTGGCCTAAGAATTGTATATCAGGCCTATAAGAGCCCTTAAATCTCTAACTGAGTTTAAGATAAAACCTTCAAGGGCCGGCCCGGTGGCACACTGGATAGTGCGCCGCTTGGGAAGCGCGGCGGCGCTC
>NW_007760886.1:5891-6452 GCF_000696425.1 Galeopterus variegatus | reverse complement strand
TTTTTTTTTTTATGTCTTTAAAAATTACTGGAGGTCATTGTTTACACAGATGACAGTACAACAAGGAGTTGCATCTTGATCTGATAGAAGGGGCTACATATTAGATAGAAATCTTGGAGTTGAAGTTAAATGAAGAAATCAATTGGAAATTTAGGACTTTTTTTTCCCCCTAAAAGTGAGGTTGAATAGAAAAATGCATAGTGTGCCCAGATATTTAAATTTCTGAACAGACAGCTTTTGGCAGAAATCTAACATCTTTTCTTCACTTTTTTGATATTATTAGCCTATCAGATATTTTGCTGCCCATGAAGCATTTTTTAGTCTCTCTTGCTAGATGTAGCTATGCAAAAAACTTGTAACCACTGGGAACTAAGTAAAAGTATATGCAGCCTCCAGGAAAATCTAAAAAATGATAGTTGGCATGAAACTTTGTCCTTTCTTCTTTGATATGTTTCTTCCTGACAAGTAGAATAAAAATTAGATGGCTGTGTTGAATTTCTCAGCTTAGAAGTCAGTTGGCCTTGGGATTGGAGGCTATGTAAGGTGGAACAAGATAAAAGT
>NW_007760886.1:0-219 GCF_000696425.1 Galeopterus variegatus | reverse complement strand
GCATTTTTTATCATACTTATTTGCATGTAATATCCAATCTATGCTAGCAATCATTAGGGAGATCTAAGTCAATAGCCTTAACAATAATATATATTTTATAATTGAATATATATAAACATGCACACACAATTTTTTAATTGAGTGGCTTTTGAGGTCTAGCAATCTAAACTCATCCTTTGAATTTAGGCAATTCAGATCAGTGGCACACACAAGAAAAAC
>NW_007760885.1:0-6452 GCF_000696425.1 Galeopterus variegatus | reverse complement strand
ACGCTCACCAGTGAGCAAACCGGCCATCCCTATATAGGATCCGAACCCGTGGCCTTGGTGTTATCAGCACCACACTCTACCGAGTGAGCCACGGGCCGGCCTCAAAATTTATTTTTTACAGTTTCTAAGGCTGGGAGGTCCAAAGTGCATCTGGTGGTGGCAACAGTGACTCAGGGGTCTCACATTGCAAGATGGTGGAAGCAGAGAGAGAGAGACAGACTCTCCTCTTCTTTTAAAGCCTCAGAACCACACCCCTGACCACCATTATTAATCCATGCACTACTGCACAGTCCTACAATCTAATCACCTCTTCAAGGCTCCACCTTTCAATTACCATAATAGGACTCCCACCCTCTTAACAGTCACAGTGGGGGCCAAGTTTCTAATACATAAAACTTGAGGGGCACAATTCAAGCTTCGATGAGATTTGGGGGGACATAATTCAATCCACTACATCAGGTGTGGCTCAAAAGGCCACTCATGATCAGTCACTCCTGCTAATTCTATGGCTTTATCTCCTAATTCCCATCCCTTTCCCACTCTGATTCCACCACCCTGACCCCCTTGCACACATCCTCCTTGTTCATTTGCACTTGCTGTTTTCTCTCTCTGGAGCACTCTGGCTCTCTCACTTCATTTTGGTCTCTGTTCAAATGGATGGAATTGTCTGAGCATGTAGAGTAGACAACAGTGCTTTTCATAGCCTGTTTATAGGCTGAAGAGAAAGCAGAAGAGGCTAAAGGCACAGTTGGCGGAATAATGGATTATTTAAACCATGGACCTCTAGTCAGGACCAGAAATCATTCCACTGGATCCACTCATAAAAAGCTGAAGAAATCCCTCTCCAATCCTCCATCCCACAAAAAGCTCAGAAAATATGAATTTCCAATTTTTAAAAATTTTTATTTATTTTTAATTGAAGCATAATCGTATATATCTGTGGGGTACAGCATTGAATATCAATACCTGTGTGCAATACGTGGTCCTCACATCAGGATAATTACTGTATTTATCGTTACACTACCAATTTCTTGCTAACCTCCCTTCCACCTCCCTCCCCTATATCTACTGGTCTCACTTCCATTCTCTTGAAAGTTCAACAAATTATTGTGATCGTTGTATTTTTCTTTTTTTTTCCCCTTGTTTATTTATTTATTTTAGCTCCCACTTATGAGTGAGGACATATGGTATTCTCTTTCTGTGCCTGGCTTATTTCACTTAAACATACATTTCCAATTTTAAGTTGCAAGTGTATTGCTGTTACTTTGAAACTGTGGGATTATGGATTTAATGCAGATGCTATCCAGTAATTTTGTTTTCTTGTTTTGTCTTTTTCTTCGTCTTCTAATGGACGACCACCACTGAAAACATTTGGCTACATAGAGAAATCCACTTTGCCAACTTCAACATTTCTTAAAATCCCATCAGACAGAACCATTTTTTTTTTTTTTTTTGTCTTTTTGTCTTTTTCCGTGTCCGGCAACAGATCGCAACCCTCAGTGTTGCCCCCGTACTGGACCGGGGACCAGCAACGGGATCGCAACCCTCAGTGTTGCCCCCGCGCCTCGCTCAGCCAGTGAGCGGGAACCAGTCTGTATGTGGGATCCGAACCCTCGGCGGGAGCACCGCCGCACTTCCCAAGCGGTGCACTATCCAGTGCGCCACCGGGCCGGCCCCAAGACAGAACCACTTTTAATAGCTAGATTCCATTACCAGTTCAGGCCACAGCCTGGGTCTTTTAAAGTGAACAAATCAGATTAGAGCTGAAACCGAGCTCCTCCTTCCTCTTTTTCTATGTTTAATCTTACGGTGAATGGTGAAGTTGTCAAAGCCTTTTTTGATGATGAAAGAAATATATCATTGGAATCATCACATGACTCTTCAACAGCTGTTTTTCTTCCTCATTACTCCAGTTTCCCGGTCACATCTGGTTTGAAAAACTGGAAGCCTGGTGTCTTTTTGTTTATTTTTGTTCCTTTCCCTCTAATTCCTTAGATTTATGCCAGATTGGTAGCCTTCATTAATCTTTCGTTTCTGTGTTTGTGTGACAGAAAGATAGAAAAGCGTCCTGCCCCCCTTCCACAAATAGTAACTCTAAGTCTGTTTTGTTTTAGTTCTTGTTGGGGGCAGAGTCTGGCCCTCCGAGTCTAATTCTGTGCTCGATTTTAGGCATGTGGACCCCACAGCAGAAGCAGTGCTGTGGCTTCCTCTGCCCTTCTCAAGAATGTCCTTGGCCGCTAACTGGATGTTTTCCTCCTTCACAAATGACTTTGAGACTGTTCATAAGAAAAAACAACACAGGACTGCATAAATTCCCTGTCTTTCAAATTGCATGTTCTGTATTAGCTCCAAAACAAGAGTTTACCAGCTTTGCTTTAAAGAAAGCACGAACAGACTGCCCCAAATACCACTTGTTCTGCTTCTGATCTGCTCTAGAACTCAACGGAATCCATACGGGTGGAAAACAGTTGCTCAAGACAGTCTGTAATTTTGCCTTTTGCTTTGTCTTTCATAGTACTCAGGTTACAGCTTTGTCTTGTTTGGGGTCTGGGATTCAGGACTGGGCAGCAGAAGGTTATATTTGGGACCTGCTTTCAAGTAAAATATCTTCACCAAGTAATGAGCAATTTAAGGCTCTATCATGCTTCTACCAAAGGGTAGACAAGTATAGAAGGGGCTGGAGCTAAAGCTGGGGCCAGGACAGGACAGAAAAGGAAAAGACTCTTTTTGGATCAAAATATTTACCGTCTTAAACAGGCATGTTGCCAACAGGCCCCCTCTGGGTTGATGGCTGTCCTTCTGCTAGGCTGACCAGGGTGCTGGGCTGGTGTGGCCCAATATCTGGGACATCTCCAAAAATGTGAGGCCTAAGTCACCTCAACCGGAGATTGAACGTTGTAGACTATTTAAGCCAGAAGGACTTTGAGGACTCTGTAGTCTAGGGGTTCCCAGACTTTTAACTTCATAATGTATTATCATCTTGAGAGGAAAAAATGTAAAAAATAATGAGTTGTCAATAATTTTCATTTTGCCAATTGAGCAAATAAAATACTCAGCTTCTGTCATTATTTCAGAAAAGAATATTTTTAAAAATTTATTTATTTTATTATTATTATTATTATTTTACATTCTAAGATGTTCTAGAGCAGTGCGAGGGGGAAGGGGAGGGAAGCAGAGGTGAGGGTGGGGGAATAGGGCTGGCCCATGGCTGGCTCCTTCGCTGGCCTGGTTGAGGAAGGTGGGGATGTGGCTGAGGCCCTCAGACCCCCCTCATCCTGGCTCTAGAACCCAGGGGGCTTCTGGCTTTTCTAAGTTTTATAGGCATTCTTTGGTGGTATTAGACTTTTACTGGTTAATATCAGAACTTTGCCTCTGATCCGTGAGTTTTTTGTTTTTTCTTTCAGTTCTGTGTTGGATTATTTGCTGTTCCCACCACTTAAATTCTGCACTGGAACTAATTTGTTGTCCTTTGCTTACTTCTAAAATGGGGAAGTTCCTGTGGGAACCAGCACTTGAGCCCTGGGGTTGAGCTAAATTGCTCCTTTGCTGTTGATTTCCTAGGGAAGGCTTTTTTGTGCAGCTCAGGTTTTAATTGTTGACCTTGTATGTACTTCCGGGTCTGGTGAGGTCCGGTACACCCGGGTTGTGTGGAAACTCTGGTCTGCGCCTGAGTCTTTTCAGCAAACTGCACCCCCTGCAGCTCTATATTCCTGAGCGGTCTCCACTGAGTGGGCAGATCAGTGGTCCATGCTGTGCCCCAGTGTTCCCTCAGTGGCTCGTCTCCCCCACTGCCCACAGTCCAAACACTTTGCATGTGACAGCTGTGTGCCAGTCCCTTGCAATGACTCACCAGGCTCTGAGTCCTTTTCTCAGTTGTCTGTGGCTCTTCGCTCCTATATGGGTCCATGGCAAAACTCTTAGTGGTCTTACTGGCCTAGACCAAAACCCTCTTCTCCTCTGGCACCTTCAAGCAACTTCATCTGAAGGGCACAGGTGTGGCTTTTGCCAGCTCTGTGCTCCATGCACTCAGCAGCTCCAGCCTTACAGCAGCCAGCACTCAAAATGGTTGGAGCAGTTTTTTCTTTCTCTCGTCACAGCTTCTCCTGCCTTCATGAAGTCCATAGGTCTCTCCTCTTCCCCTGAGCTCTAGCGGCCCCCACTTAGCTGTCATTGCTTTTTAATAGTTGTAAATTGTTTGATTGTGGGAGAGGGTGATGCTGGGGACCATCTATTCTGCCGTCTTAATTTTCCACCAGAAGAGAACATTTTAACATAAAAATATGAAAGACTTATTTTCTTACTCAACATAAAGAATATATCTCTCTCCTTTCCCAGAAAGCTAGTGTTCAGCTTACACCAATAATACACAAAGATATTAAAATACATGCATGCACACACATTCACCCTCCTCCTCCACGGTTTTTCCTTATCACAGGGGCAGCTGTAATGTAGCAATTTAGTCCATGGACTCTGGGGCCAGGACACCTGTGTGTAAGTTGGGCTCCACCACGTAGGATCTGAAGACCCTCAGGTGAATTACTTAACTTCTCTGAGTCGTGGTTTTATCACCTAGCGGGTGAAGGCGATAATAATAATGCATACTCTTCCAGGGACGTTACGGGGATTCAGTGAGTTTCTATGTGAAAAAGCACTTTACACAGAGGAAACATCTAGTAACTCACAGGTAAACTCAGTGCTGCTTACGCAGTGCCTGCAGACACCTGTCGAGGTCAGTCAGTCACTCTCTGCTCCAGCCAGAGAGACCTGTCCCCATCCCTCCCACCTCAGTCTCCTGTTCTCCATGCTCTCAGTTCTGGTCTGAACTGTCCCTCCCCTCTTTGATACTTTTGGCCAAATAATTGCCATCTTCTCCTTCAAAGGCCCACTTAAGATGGGCTCTTTGGAGAGGCTCTGTCCCTTAACCTCACCTGGCTCTGAGCCAACTCACCGTGTGGCTCCGGCTCCAGTGGCAAAGCCCTTGGTTTGGATCATGTTCTTTATATCTGCTCTGTCTCTACCATTCGGCTGGGACCAACCTGAGGGCAAGGGCTGGGTCTTTTGTCAACCCCTTGAGATAAGAGTTACTCAATTTTTCTTAACTGACATCTTTTGGGCACCTTCATGTGCCAGGCACTGAGGTAGGTGCTGAGGACATGAGGCAGTCCCAGCCCCTGGCCGCCCTCAGGACCTGCCTCTCCTGGTCCTTTTCGTGCTCCCGAGACAGTGCTTTGCCTGCTACGTCAAAATGACTGACCACTGTCTGGCCAGAGATGAGGAAGGGACTGGGATTCGGCCCCTAGCATGAGCCCCATCACTGTTTTGCTGGACTCCACGTTCATGCTGCTCTGGCGCTGCTCTGCAGAGCCTGCAGCCTCCTCCCAGTGCCCGGCACCCGTGTTACTGTTGGCGCCGCCTGCCCACTGCGCAGCCAGGCTCTGAAAGAGGTTTTATTCCAAATGCGGGCAGTCAGCTGAATTTCCAAACCACAGATTTTTCCACTTCAGTTTTTCTCCTTTCCTCTTTTGCACAAATAACACATTCGTTTTATGGAAAAGGGACAGAGCAGTTTTCATTCTAAGGGTTAAAGGCTTCGTGAGGAACACATGGGGGATGGACAGGGCTCTGGCCAGATCCCTTCTTCTGTTGGGAAGGAAGGAAAAGGCAGTCGAGAAAGCCTTCCAGTCCCCAGGAAGACAAAGGGGATAAGGTCCAATCCGGGGAGGACAAAGCCTTTTCTCCTTTCTACCCTGTCCTCCACCCACTTCCTTTTCCACCTCCTTTCTCCTCCTTTCATCTCCTCCTCCCTTCCCTCTGCCTTCCCCTTCTCCTCTCCCCCTCTCCTTCATCTCATCCATGCATTCATGCATGCATGCTTCTCTGCGCAGGCAGTTATTCAGTGTCTGCTGTGTGTCAGACACTGTGCTGCACGCTGAGAAGAGAGACCACTAAGTCAGGGCTCAGGGTTCTAACAGTGTATGGGTTGGGAGAGGGGAGGGCAGATGACAGGCTTGGGTGAGAAGCTACAACTGGCAGAGAGAGTTACTGCTAAATCTGCAAGGATATACAGGAGCTCATGCAATATATTTATTTATTTATTTATTTTATTTTTTATTTTTTTTAAAGATGACCGGAGGCCGGCCCGTGGCTCACTCGGTAGAGTGCGGTGCTGATAACACCAAGCCAAGAGTTGAGATCCCCTTACCAGTCATCTTTTAAAAAAAAAAAAAGAAAGAAAAGAAAAGAAATTTCAAATTGCAAAACAAAGCCCTGTTTCTCTGCCCCTCAGGAAGCAAGGGGTGGGGTGTTCTGGAATCTCTGGGATCTTCAGTATTTTCCTTTCTTCATCAAAGAAATGAAACTTCAGTCTTACACAACACCCCGCCCCCGGGGGAAGGGATACAGTGGGGCACGCCCAGCTCCCGAGGCACGGACATTCTAACTAAAGGCTGTCA
>NW_007760884.1:5890-6452 GCF_000696425.1 Galeopterus variegatus | reverse complement strand
CTATAGGCAGGTGGTAGGAGAAACAAAAAAAAGTAATCCAGATAAAGCACCTGTTTTCTAGGATGCTTGGAGATACACAGTACATGTTTTTCTCTTTTCCTTCTTGTTATTCCCTATTTCCCTTCCTACTTTGTATGCCTTTATTCTTGATCATCTCTTTAAAGAGAATTGAATGAAAACGGAGCCTGGCTTATTCACTACACACCATTTAATAGAATTCCAAGACTTACGGTAGGAGATATGTATTAGATTTTGAACTGTGAAACTGGGAAAGGCATTTCTTTAAGTTAAAAGACATTTTTGGGGGGCAGCTGGTTGGTAAGGGGATGTGAACCCATGATCTCAGTGTTAACAGCACCACACTCTTCTAAGTGAGCTAACTAGCTAGCCCAAGTATAAAGACCTTTTTGAAAAAAGTAGCAAACATAATATTGAGCACTTAATATGTGTTATATGTTAGGAATTTTCTAAATGTTCTCTCTTTTTAAAAAATGTTTTGTATTTTTATTTGTTATGAATATTCATGGGGTACAAAGCAAATTGTCACCACTTGTGCCTAAGA
>NW_007760884.1:0-973 GCF_000696425.1 Galeopterus variegatus | reverse complement strand
TTTCCATTTGCATGGTATATCTTTTTCCATCCCTTCACTTTTAGTTTGTGTGTGTCTCTATGTGTGAGATGGGTCTCTGGAAGACAGCATATATTTGGGTCTAGCTTTTTAATCCAATCAATCAATCTGTGCTTTTTGAGTGGGGAATTTAATCCATTTGCATTTAGGGTGGTTATCGACAGGTATTGTTTAATTCCTGTCATTTAATTGCTTTTTCTTTAGACATTTTAAACATTTTTTATCCTTACTTCCCCTTTTATTTCTCTTCTTCAATGTTAGTTGGATATTTGAGGTGGGATAATTTAGCTTCTTCCTCTTTCTCACTGGTAATTTTTTTTTTGTCTTTTTTTTTTTTTTCGTGTCCGGCAACGGATCGCAACCCTCAGTGTCGCACCCGTACCGGACTGGGACCGGCAACGGGATCACAACCCTCGGTGCTGCGCCCGCACCTCGCTCAGCCAGTGAGCGGGAACCGGTCTGTATGTGGGATCCGAACCCTCGGTGGGAGCACTGCCGCGCTCCCAAGCGGCACACTGTAGCAGTGCGCCACCGGGCCGGCCCGGTAATTTTGTTTTAACAGCAGGTTTTGCTCTTTTTTGTGTGTCTGTGATAGTGACATTTATTATTCAGATTCCGGATGCAGGACTTGCTTGAGAATTTCTTGCAGGGCTGGTTGTGTGGTAGTGAACTCCCGTAATTTTTGTTTGTCTGGGGTATACATTATTTCTCCCTCATTTTGGAAGGAGAGCCTTGCTGGGTGCAGAATTCTTGGCTGGCAATTTTTTTCTTTTAGTGTTTTGAATATATCATTCAATTTTCTTCTTGCCTGCAGGGTTTCAGTTGAGAAGTCTGCTGTTAGTCTGATGGGGTTCCCTTATAGGTGACTTGGCTTTTCTCTTGCTGTTTTTAGAGTTCTCTCTTTGTCTTTGAGCTTTGCAAGTTTGACTATAATGTGTCTTGGAGAGGATCTTTT
>NW_007760883.1:6160-6452 GCF_000696425.1 Galeopterus variegatus | reverse complement strand
AGTGAAGATTCCAAGTATGAGCTCAGTTTTTGAAAATAAACTTATTTTTTACAAATCTGGATTTAGTGGGCAAATTTCAAGCCTGTGACATATTTTAAATCATAATAAGTGAATGCTCATGTTAAAAGATAAACAATTTATTGTTATTGTTTTAGGAAAAATAAATTATAATTAATACGCAAATGCCAGATAACTTTGATTTGTCTCTCCAGATAGCCTTCTGCTCTTCTCCCTGCTCTGTGTCCTCTATGCTCATGTGCATAAGTACACTTCTATTCTTCTGGCTTCCATT
>NW_007760883.1:0-412 GCF_000696425.1 Galeopterus variegatus | reverse complement strand
AGAAGAAATGCACTGTGACTCAAATTGTTTTCCCCTATAGGTAAGGCATCATTTCTCTCTCACTGCTTTCAAAATTCTTTCTGTCTTTAGTTTTCAGAAGTTTGACTGTGATGTGTATTGAATTATTTGGGTTTATTCTCTTCAGAGTTCGCTCAACTTATTTAATCTGTAGATTTATTTTTTGGCCAAACTTGGGAATTTTTCAGCCACTATTTCTGCAAGTACCTTTTCTGCCCATTCTCTTTCTCCTCTCCTTCTGGGACATGACGACATGCATATTAGAATCTTTATTGTAGTCCCACAGGTTCATTTTAAATTAAATCTACTTTCTCTCTGTTGTAAAGATTGGACAATTTCAATAATTCCATGTTCTGGCTCATTAATTCTTTTCTCTGTCACCTCCATTCTGTGG
>NW_007760882.1:6175-6452 GCF_000696425.1 Galeopterus variegatus | reverse complement strand
TCCTCCAAGTTTTCAAACTTATTGGTATATAGTTGTTAATAACAGTCTCTAATGATTATTTGTATTTTTGTGGTTTGGTTGTAATATCTTCTTTTTCATTTCTGATTTTTGTAATTTGGGTCTTCTCTCCTCTTTTTTTTAAAGTTAGCCTAACTATTGGTTTGTCTATTTTGTTTATCTTCTCAAAAAACCAACATTTTGTTTCATTGGTCTTTTGGTCTCTATTTCATTTAGTTCTGCTCTGATCTTAATTATTTCTTTCCATCTACTAATTTTG
>NW_007760882.1:0-415 GCF_000696425.1 Galeopterus variegatus | reverse complement strand
TGTGATTCACCACACCTGACTGCTCACATCCCCTGCACTGTGTATGTGTGTGTGTGTGTGTACAAGCATGTGTGCAAGCTCGTTATTGTGTGTAATGAGTGCACATCAGTTTCCCTCAAATTCTTATTGAGATGCTGGCACAAATTACTTTTGGCCATATTCAGGTTCAAGGTAGGAAAAACCAATTTACTCTGGTGAGATGAATATAGTTGAAATGTGTCAACAGCCCTGAGCTGCCATGTTAGGGGAAGTGTTTTACTAATGAGGGGCTTCTAGTCTGGGAATGGCCCCATGGTCTACCACACAAGGCCTCTTTCTCTCTTCTCTGCTCTCCACTTCCTCAGCTAAGCTATTTGGGCAGAAAGAATGGGAAGTCACTGAAATCCCTGGGGACCCTGAGTGCTGTCATATCTCC
>NW_007760881.1:6232-6452 GCF_000696425.1 Galeopterus variegatus | reverse complement strand
CCTAGCATTTTATTGGTTGTTTAGTTGACTTAGGTGTCTTTTGTTCCTTGCTTTCTGTTTTTCTATTTGTTTTCTGTGTTTCTTGGTTCTTTAGGTTGCACCTAGTGATTTTATTCGTTTGTTTTCTTTTCATGATTGTCATTTTTATTATAGCAGTGCGTTTTTATTTTACTTGGATTGTTATGGCAGTGGTAATTATATTCCAGGATCCAATCCCAGT
>NW_007760881.1:0-501 GCF_000696425.1 Galeopterus variegatus | reverse complement strand
AAAATTCCACATGAGTTTTGGAGGGGACAACACATCCAAACTCCATCATTGCTTTTGCTCCGTACAGCAGCCACCTGTGCTCACCACTGTGTGGCTCATGCCATCTAGAAGCTGCAGCACAACAACTGGAAATGCAGGCCAGGCAAATCCAGCCACAGCCACTGTACAGCCCCTAACCCCCAACACTGGTGTGTGGCCACAGCTTCTAGAGACTGCACCATGTGAAGCTTTCTTAGCAGGATGCTGGAGCAGGTGGGTAGCAAACCTTACAGCCCCTCCCCTTCGGGATTTTACTACATTGACATCAGAGCACCTTGGCATCAGCTGTGAGTGGCATGCTCCTCACAGAACCCACAGAGAGGGGCTCCAGCAGCATGGCAGCAGACCTAAGAGCCCCCTGACCACCACTCCCACAGGGAGGAACTTGACCTCTTTCACGCCAGCTCCACAAGCCCCACATCCTGCGACTGTGGCAGGAAGAGGACTCAGCACCCTGGCACC
>NW_007760880.1:6249-6452 GCF_000696425.1 Galeopterus variegatus | reverse complement strand
CAGTCACACTGGGGGGACACAATTCGGTCCATAGCAACCTCACTGAGTCCTCACTACAAGCGTGGGGAACTAGGGCCTTTCTCTACATCTTATCAATGAATAAACTGAGAGCTGAGTAATTTGTCCAAAGTCTCACCAGCAATAAGTGAGTTGCCGGTGGTGTTGCTTTTTCTTTTTATGGGAGAGAAGTGAAGACATGGAGA
>NW_007760880.1:0-604 GCF_000696425.1 Galeopterus variegatus | reverse complement strand
AGGTGCTGTGAACTTCATATACAGGTCTTTGTGTGGACGTTGTATGTGGTCTTTTAATGGATAATGACTCACCTACTGGAAAACATGGTCCAGTGTCCTAGAAGGCCACCAATCTCTAGGAACTGCCCCACAGGCTAGGAAAGAAGCAGGAGTAGGAGCGTGAGGGGGAAGCTCTGCGTCTCTCCCACACGTCTAAGACACAGAGCTCTGTAGCATGCACAGGGGTGCACACCGTGTCTCTTTCATTCCATGCGTCTCTCTCCTTTTCCCTCCCTAGAAATCTTGTATTTTCTCTCTCACCCAGTTAATGTTCAATTTTGAGCACTGCAAAGAGTGACTATTTTTTTCATCATGAGACCTAATACCCTCATGAATGGCTTTGATATTTCATTCTGCCATTAAAAATGGGATCGGATCTACTTTAAATAACCTGGCAGCTTATCAGTGGAGTCACCATCAAAACATGGACAATGGCATCACAGCCACTCCTCTCCCACCACAACTGTGGCCTGGATCTGCCAGGGAATATGCCATTTTCCATACGGTCCAGAGTTTTAGGTACCTAAAAGAGTAAAGGGTCTCAATGCCTCACATAGCTCTGCCC
>NW_007760879.1:6063-6452 GCF_000696425.1 Galeopterus variegatus | reverse complement strand
ACACCAAGCTCATTGATCTAAGTAAGCTCATCAGACCAAGCACACCGATCTAAGTAAACTCTTCAGACTGAGCTCATCCATCTAATTCAAATCATCAGAACAAGCACATCGATCTAAGTAAACTCATCAGACCAAGCACACCGATCTAAGTAAACTCGTCAGACCGAGCTCATCGATCTAAGTAAACTCATCAGACTGAGCTCATCGACCTAAGTTAACTCATCGGACTGAGCACATCGATCAATTTAAACTCATCAGACCAAGCTCATCGTTCTAAGTAAACTCATTAGACTAAGCCCTTAGATCTAAGTAAACTCATCACACCAAACTCATCAATCTAAGTAAACTAATCAGACCAAGCACATTGATCTAAGTAAACTCAGCAGACC
>NW_007760879.1:0-531 GCF_000696425.1 Galeopterus variegatus | reverse complement strand
TCTATCCAAGTAAACTCATCAGACCAAGCTCATCGATCTAATTAAACTCATCAGTCCAAGCACATGGATCTAAGTAAACTCATCAGAGAAAGCTAATCAATCTAAGTAAACTCATCAGAATGAGCTCATTGATCAAAGTAAACTCATCAGACAAAGCACATCGACCTAAGTAAACTCATTGTACCGAGCTCATCGATCTAAGTAAACTCATCAGACACAGCTCATCGATCTTCATAAACTCATCAGACCAAGCCAATCGATCTAAGTAAACTCATCAGATCAAGCCAATCGATCTAAGTAAACTCATCAGACCAAGCACATCGATCTAAGTAAATTCATCAGAGCGAGATCATCGATCTGATTAAACTCATCAGACCGAGCTCATCGATCTAAGTAAAGTCATCAGAGAAAGCTATTCGATCTAAGTAAACTCATCATACTAAGCCCTTCGATCTAAGTAAACTCATCCAACCAAGCACTTCGATCTATGTAAACTCATCACAACAAGCTCATCGATCTAAGTAAACTCAT
>NW_007760878.1:6020-6452 GCF_000696425.1 Galeopterus variegatus | reverse complement strand
ACTTACAGCAATTTAGTAGGTTGTACTTTTATAAACAGAAAGGAAGCACTTATTTTTTCCCAAACTGATCCCTCCAGAATTTGGAAACTATTATTGAGCATTCTTATTTTCTTAAGAATGTAACTATTTGCATTAGTTAAACAGGAATCTGTTCTCCTTGTAACAGTACACAATTGCAAACATTGTTTATATTACCAAGGATTTGACTGCAATGCCATACTTGAGATTAATGTGCACAGAAGCAGATGTGACCAGAGAATTTTAAGAAACTAAGGTCGACTTTATAGAGTGAGTTGCTTACAAATCCCTCTTGGAAAACTCACCTGATACCTGACTTACAGGGTTCCCAGCCTTACAGTTGAGTTAGGAAGATCACTTACTGGCAGGCCCAGGAAACTTAGGAAACTTAGGGGGACCTCAAGAAGAAAATAA
>NW_007760878.1:0-935 GCF_000696425.1 Galeopterus variegatus | reverse complement strand
ACGTTTGTATGGGTAAAATATTATTGTTTCAGAAACTGTATAAAACAACTAGAAATTTGTCCATATCCTTGCCTCTGTGATATGTCCTGATGTAATGTTATGCATCATAATTCCAGTTATTATTGTTAAATATTGTATGCCACAGAAACAACCAAGTTTCCTTGTCAATTGTGAACTCTCATCAGATCTTTCATCCCAGACATTTTTAAGTGTTTTGTGATTCACAGACAGTTATTGTTTTACTCTGCTGCTTCTGAAGACTTTGCTTACAACTTTAAGAACATACCACTGAACCGAGTCAGGATTTCCTGAGCTAATGGCAGAGTTCACGGGTTTGTAAACCACTAACCCAAGAGAAACAAGAATGAATTACACGAGACTAAATGAACTCAGGAGAATAATTATAATTTTTATGGGCCTCTGTTGGAAACTTTGCTGGCTCTTTAATGTTTTATTATATGAACATAAGACATCCCTTTCTCCTTTCTTTTAAAGTATATGTAACTTACAGCAATTTAGTAGGTTGTACTTTTATAAACAGAAAGGAAGCACTTATTTTTTCCCCAACTGACCCCTCCAGAATTTGGAAACTATTACTGAGTATTCTTATTTTCTTAAGAATGTAACTATTTGCATTAGTTCAACAGGAATCTGTTCTCCTTGTAACAGTACACAATTGCAAACATTGTTTATATTACCAAGGATTTGACTGCAATGCCATACTTGAGATTAATGTGCACAGAAGCAGATGTGACCAGAGAATTTTAAGAAACTAAGGTCGACTTTATAGAGTGAGTTGCTTACAAATCCCCCTTGGAAAACTCACCTGATATCTGACTTACAGGGTTCCCAGCCTTACAGATGAGTTAGGAAAATCACTTACTGGCAGGCCCAGGAAACTTAGGAAACTTAGGGGGACCTCAAGAAGAAAATAA
>NW_007760877.1:6138-6452 GCF_000696425.1 Galeopterus variegatus | reverse complement strand
ATGTTTAAAGACTGAAATCCAGTGCTGTATCTGTATTGCTTTCAAGTGTAAATTTCCTTTAATTTATTTTTAAATTAACCTCTTTCTTTTTAATTTATTGTATATTTTCATAACTCTTGGGACAGTTGAGATGTATTTGGGACTCCCTGAGGTTTGTTGACATGTAATGTGTTTCCAGAGCGCAGTTCATGCTGATAAATAGGGAAAGAGAAATACTTTGCCTTTATATCATGCCTGACACTCAACCTCTCAGCGCTCATGTCTCTTCTCTTCCTGAACCTATGAAAACTATTTGAGGCCATTACTATAGCTAT
>NW_007760877.1:0-1244 GCF_000696425.1 Galeopterus variegatus | reverse complement strand
AGAACTCTCAGATTGTCAACCAACCAGGCCTTATTTTCCTTTTTTGTACTAATGTCACTCAAACATTAATTTTATGTAGCACAAAACTGTGAGAAAAGTGCATTACCAGTAGCAGTATATATATACATATATATATTTTTTTTTAGTTATGAAACAACCCTAAAAATAATCTATTGCTGAAGAGGTTTAAATTTTTTTCCAGCAGTCTAAATCAAGCAAGAGTCTTCTGAATGAAAAAAAAAAATTAGGTATACATGAGCTTGATTTGAAATGTCTCCAAGCTATTTTGTTTCCCCTTACTTTATTTTACAGTCACAACAGGATTAAGATGGAAAATTAGGAACACCTTTTGGAGTGACAGTTCTAATCAATATTAATCCATTCAAGCATAACGATTAATTTAAGGAAAAGAGATTCCTCAAGGAAAATAAGACATAAATCTCTGTCATAAAACAGTGTTGCTGTTCTTTTATCTTTAATAAGGTCTTCCTGAAAATAAAATATTTCCTTTCATTAGCTGAGAAAACACGTTAGAGGAAAAGAGCGGGTTCTGAGAAGGATGCCCATCATGGTGTGACCTATACTTTGGAAAATGTAAGTATCTGGATGGCTGGACATTTTTTTTTGTTGTTCAATCAGAAAGTCTAGAACTGGTCCTTTAAATACCTTGGATTGCCAGGTATTGGTGTACCAGATCTCAGACCTCAAAGCAATATGACAATGCATAATTCTATTGTTTCTTTAAATATAATGATGGATTATTTTGCAGCAGAACAAAATCTATTGTGTAAATGTTTAAAGACTGAAATCCAGTGCTGTATCTGTATTGCTTTCAAGTGTAAATTTCCTTTANAAAAAAAAAATGGGTAAATTCCTAGAAGCATGCAATCTATCAAAAGAAAACCATGAAGAAGTAGAAAATCTGAACAGCCCTATAACTAGTAAGGAGATTGAATCAGTAATCCAAACCTACCAACAAATAAAATCCCAGAACCAGATGGCTTCACTGAAGAATTCTACAAAACATTTAAAGAAGAATTTCCAGTTTTTCTCAAATGCTTCCAAAAAATTGAAGAGGAGGAAACACTTCCAAACTCATTTTATGAGTCCAGCATTACCCTGACACAAAAGTCAGAGAAAGATACTATAAGGAAGCAAAATTACAGGCTAATATGACTGATGAATATAGATGCAAAAATCCTCAACAAAATGCTAGCAAATCAAATTCAAAAGCACGTTGAAAA
>NW_007760876.1:5890-6453 GCF_000696425.1 Galeopterus variegatus | reverse complement strand
TAATTCTATCCACCTACCTGATATCCAGTCCCATTTTTTTCATCTTTTCATTACTTTATTCCTTCATTTATTCATGTTTTAAATACATAGCACTTAACTTTGTGTCATATCTTATTCTAAGAACTTTATAAGTATTAACTCATTGCTAACCTTGATTTTATTCAGGACTTCACTCGAGTTTGGAATACTCAGTTCACTGGCTTTCCTTACAGATTGATGTAAGTTTTGTGGTTATGTGATGTAGTTTTGGACAGGATATTAAGCTTTGGGTGAGGCTTCCAGAAAATATTTTGTCCTTCCGATAATAAGAGACAGACTTCACTGGCATGGCCCATTTCTGTTTATTCTCTCCTTTTCTATATTCCTACCTAGAATACATTTACAACGCTCAGAGGTTCAGCAGTCATCTTGAAAGAATAAGAGTAAAAGCCACATGCTGGGAATGGTTTACCAAGGAGCCTGAGTCCCTGGTGGCAATGTTGACCCTCTGCACTCCTGTCTGCTGTCCACCCCAGACTTCCTATTGCATGACAAACAATGCTTTATGTGTCTGAGCCAGTTAG
>NW_007760876.1:0-765 GCF_000696425.1 Galeopterus variegatus | reverse complement strand
GGAAAAAAAATCACTGCTTTGATCCAATTATATGTGATAAAATATTTTCATTTAAACTAAGATTTGATTGCTTTGGAAATATGTATGCAATTCAGACTTTAAAGTAAGTACACAGGTAATAACCATTATAACATATGCTGTGATGGACGGAACTTTATCAGAGTCAAATAGTGTGATGCATCTTTAAGGAATTATTTGCTAAAAGGCCCCCAGCCTTTGTGTATTTATTTATATTTTATTTGTTTAAATTTTACTGCCCACCACTCCACACCACAGGTTTAATAGAGAGTTACATATGAGTGATTAATAGACCCAGAGCTACCAGCCAGGCTCACTGTTTGAACATAATCAATCAATTAGTTAGTGGAACAGCCCAATTCTCTTTGCCTTGATGTCGCCTTGGTCCTATACAGAGTATGTTTAACTCAAAGCAGTCAGATATGGACTTTACACCCCAAGGAGCAATCATGCTCCATTATAATTCAATGATTTGAATATTATCCTGTGAGGTCTCTCTCTGAGTCTTCTGGTCCATATAAAACTATGAATTATAGCTGTATGTATCATTTCAAATCATCTAATTGCTATCTCCTGGTAATAATGAAGCCATTAATCAGGGTAACTAAACATAGTTCTAGTAATTTCACTAGAGAGGGGAAACTTATAAGAGTCATAGTCCACTAGGGTCCTATAATCCTATCTTCCTTTCCCACTCAACGCACTGACATTTTGCAATGCTAGCGTGAGTAAAGAATAATCATAATA
>NW_007760875.1:6026-6453 GCF_000696425.1 Galeopterus variegatus | reverse complement strand
TTTAATTCACAGACACCTGCTATGTTAATGTTGCTGCATACTGTTAAATTCATAGTTACAGTAAGAAACTAAATTTGAGCTTTTTTTAATGTGGTCAAACCATTCCAAATCATGTTTCTGCAGGCTCAATATTTTTATTAGTAGGAATATCAAAAATCTTTCTTATTCTGTCTATTGAGTCTTTCTCCTCCCCCTCTGTTTTCTGGGTATTTGGATGTGTTGCCTTTTATAAGCTTTATTTAATGATTTGTACTAAATTGAATACGTATTTTTTATTTTTTCTTCTCAAAGTCAAATTCTTGACTTTCCTAGTTGTAAGACAAATTAATATGAGATGTCAATTTATTGATAGAGGCCAAATATAACTAAAACGTCTTGCCTAGAAATAAGTGCATCTGTGTATTTCTCTAGGAATAGATTTTTAAAT
>NW_007760875.1:0-921 GCF_000696425.1 Galeopterus variegatus | reverse complement strand
AAACTGTCTGTTACTAGATGTTGCTTTCTTTTTATTCCAACTCCTATGATTATAGCAGCCTGTGGCCCCATCAGTAGGTAAAATCCAGACACAACCTAACAAACTCATCAGAACCTTGTCTGATATGCGTTTTCCTGGCTTTTTTTCTGACTTTGTCCGTCAAGGAGTGGTACTAATTAGCGGCAGCAAAATGGCAAAAAGGCGGCCAGCAGTGGGAGGGTTTGGGGAGGAAGAAGGAAGCTGATAAATCTCTAACCAGAATCAACAGCCCTGAATCGGGGATGTCTTATTTTTGATTCTTGTAGAACTGACTGCTTTTTCTCCCCTTCCATGTGTTTCTGTATGTGACACCTGGATGTGCAAACATTTTGGGTGATGCAAAAACAGAAAAGAATATTTAGAAATAGAGAGAGGGGACTAGTGTGTATGAAAACCCTGGGTAGGTTTTGACCTGTTGAAGAATGAGGCTCAGTACTTATATTTCTGGCTAATTTGATATTGCCTTTTCTGGCAGTCAGAGCTTTGTTGTTTGTTTCTAAGCTGTCATTTTTATTGGTCTCTCTGGCTGATCTTTTGGGGCTCCCCATCAGGTGGCATGTGCTCTCCATTGTCTGGCAGGGCTTGGCAAGCAGAGGGCCTTTTATTGCTGTGTGATGTGGGCGTGCTTGCTGGGGTGGCCTGTAATTAGACCCACCACAGGTGACAGTTACAAGAGAGCCCAGTAATCATGCTACTGCCTGATCTGATGTTTATGGAGAGAAACCTTCTTTGTGGTCTGGTTAGGGTTTACTATGGCGAATTGTACTTTTGCCTTTTGATTTACAATTTAGGAAGGTATGTTTTGTTACCTGACCCCCATCTTGGGTTTGTGTCATTGGCTTTTTTTTTTTTTTTTTTTTTTTTTTTTTTTTTTTTTTTTTT
>NW_007760874.1:5470-6453 GCF_000696425.1 Galeopterus variegatus | reverse complement strand
TAGTCAGTGCTAGGCGGGTCTCACTGCTGTGACAGCATTGCCCCAGTGCATAACTTTTGACTCTCTCTTTGGATCATATGACCCCCTGTGGTCACGGCAGTGCCTCAAGTGTGACCAGTCCCCCTGGGTGGGCTGTGTCTGACCACCAAGCAACCTTTGCTCCTGTAGACTGGACCCCTGATAACAATATCTGACATCTACCTACTGAGCGATTACATGGCCCAGCCCCTTATGTGCATTTCCTCATTTAATCATCACAACATCCCTAAGAGCTCCAGGAAACTCTTAGTCCAGTTTTAAAGATGAGAAAGAGGACAGGTGACTTGCCCAAGATCAAACTCAGATGAGTAGTGGACCTGGGTCTAGCTGATCCAAAGACCTAATTCTTATTCAGTACATGTAGTGGACTTGGAAATGGGAAGTGCTCTAATATGCAGTCTTACCAAAACTGATTTAACAATTTTATTAAAGGCAACTGCCTCATAGAAAAGTACTTAAAGGGTACGAGCAGGCAATTTATGGAAAAGAAAATGCAAATAGCTACTAAACCAGTGAATACTCATTGGCCTTGCCAACAGGGAAAAAATACAAATTAAAACAACAATAAAAAAGTATTTGCTTACCCTTCAGATTAGCAAACATTAAAAAAATTGTTTAAAAAATCAGTGCTGGCAAGAATGGATATTCCTTGACATGATGTTGTTGGATGGAATTTGGATTGCAGCAGCTTTTGTTTTTTGGTGGTGGGGATCCAAACACCTAGACCTTGGCGTTATAACATTGCGCTTTAACCAACTGAACTAACCAGCCAGCCCCATTGCTGCAGCTTTTTAAGGAAAGGATCTGCTAGAGCTGTTGACATTTAAAATATGCATGCCCTTTGATCTGCCTTCCATTTTGGGGATTCTGCCCTACAGAACTAAAAGTACCTGTACAAAAGGAAATGTCTACAAGGATGTTTAAGAAGCATTGTTTGTAGTGGG
>NW_007760874.1:0-2796 GCF_000696425.1 Galeopterus variegatus | reverse complement strand
AAAAAAAAAAAGGCCTTTCCCAGCCTAGGAAATAGGCCCTAACCCTGATCACTATCCACCAGAGCAGGGGTGAACCAGCGGCTGTGTTCCAGGCCACACCTGTCTCCCTTCTCTGTCCCCAGTCTTGAGAGACAGGGAGGTAGTAACCTGACTGCACAGGTGACCTAGGATGATAACCTGAGGCCTCTCCCTGGCTGGGCCCATGAATACCAGGGTCAGAGCCCCTAACTTAGGGAAGGAGAACTTTGGCCCCAAATTCAGCAATTCTGGAACTACTCCCCCAAGCAGCAGGTAACCTGGGGAGCAGCTGAACCCAGAGCAGGCTCAGTCATTCCTACACAGAGACACTAGCTGTGGGCGCCCCTGTGCTGGATGCTTGGACATGGGGACGAGCTGGGCCTGGGCCCTGTTGTGAGTGGCTCCCAGCCAGTGGGGGACACAGGCACATAAGTCGCCACATGGAAGTAATAATGGAATAATAGTGACAACAATGGCTTCCATCAAGGGAGTGTTTACTCAGTGCCAGAAATAGGGTTTGGGGCTTTACACACAGTGTCATCTCTCAAGGACACCATGAGTTAGGTACTGAAACAGCAGTTTACAGGGAGGGAAATGGAGGCTCAGAGAGCCAAAGGTCATACAGAAACCCCATGCTCTGCGATTCCACATGTATCATGATCTGGACCACAACGTCCTCAGCCTCAGAAATAGGAATTAGAAGCATGCTCTGAAGATAAGGAGGCCCATAGTGGTGTGAGAGTCAGGGAAGAGGGTGGAAGACTCCCAGAAGTGGTGGAATTTGAGTTGAGCCTGGCAACATGGGTAAGAATTTGTCCTGTGGAAAGGGAGAGGGTGAGGGCCGGCCAGTGGCTCACTCAGGAGAGTGCGGTGCTGATAACACCAAGGCCACGGGTTCGGATCCCATATAGGGATGGCTGGTTCGCTCACTGGCTGAGTGTGGTGCTGACAACACCAAGCCAAGGGTTGAGATCCCCTTACCAGTCATCTTTAAAAAAATAAAATAAAATAAAATAAAATAAATAAAAAAAGAAAGGGAGAGGGTGGCAGGGGGCAGAGGGCTCAGAAGGAGCGGAGGTGTGGCTATGTGTAAGGACCCAGCTGTTCCAGGAGTGGGGGGCACTTCCAGGACCAGAACGAGAGGGATCAGAAGTAGGGGTAAAGGATGATGTCATAAAAGGTGGGTTAGGGTTGGACCGTGAAGGGCCTTGAACGCCAGGCTCCCAGTTGGGTCTCTGGCCTGCAGGTGATGAGGGGAGAGGTGGTGGAATTGGACTCGTGCCAATTACAAAGGCGAGGCTGCAGGAGTGGCCTGGGGGAGGGCACTTGCCACCAGCCTCATCGCCCCTAGTTCCAGCCACTGTGTCCTAGCCCACCCAGCGGAAGGAAAGTCAGGGATGACCAGAAATTCCCAGGAAGCTGGGACACTGTGGAGAGGGGTAGATATATCTGTCAGCAGGAGTAGATCACTAACTCCCCAGTCTTGATCTGTTTGCCATATTCTTTCTTTTCTTTTCTTTTCTTTCTTTCTTTCTTTCTTTCTCTCTCTCTCTCTCTCTCTCTCTCATCTATCTATCTATCCATCTATCTATCTATCTATCTATCTATCTATCTATCTATCTATCTATCTATCTATCTATCTATCTATCTATCTATCTATCTATCTATCTATCTATCTATCTATCTATCTATCTATCTATCTATCTATCTATCTATCTATCTATCTATCTATCTATCTATCTATCTATCTATCTATCTATCTATCTATCTATCTATCTATCTATCTATCTATCTATCTATCTATCTATCTATCTATCTATCTATCTATCTATCTATCTATCTATCTATCTATCTATCTATCTATCTATCTATCTATCTATCTATCTATCTATCTATCTATCTATCTATCTATCTATCTATCTATCTATCTATCTATCTATCTATCTATCTATCTATCTATCTATCTATCTATCTATCTATCTATCTATCTATCTATCTATCTATCTATCTATCTATCTATCTATCTATCTATCTATCTATCTATCTATCTATCTATCTATCTATCTATCTATCTATCTATCTATCTATCTATCTATCTATCTATCTATCTATCTATCTATCTATCTATCTATCTATCTATCTATCTATCTATCTATCTATCTATCTATCTATCTATCTATCTATCTATCTATCTATCTATCTATCTATCTATCTCTTTTCTTTTAAAAGATGACCGGTAAGGGGATCTCAACCCTTGGCTTGGTGTTGTCAGCACCACGCTCAGCCAGTGAGCCAACCGGCCATCCCTATATGGGATCCGAACCCATGGCCTTGGTGTTATCAGCACTGCACTCTCCTGAGTGAGCCACGGGCCGGCCCTCCCATATTCTTCTATTCAAAGCGATGCTACTAGAGGGAAATGCTGAGCCCAACTAGGAACCTCAAATAGAGGCATTTCAGGCGGGACATTGAGAATACCTGTGTAAATATTCCTTATAACCATTCTTTACCAGAAGCAGGCTGACACCCTCTTGTTCACCCCACCCTCGAGAATAGATCCTCCTAGTTTCACGCTCTAACTACCCCTTTCCGGCCTCCTGCTTTCCTTATCCGTCTTTTTCATCTCAGATTCCGCTTCCATGGCGAAAGCAGCAGCCACAGGCAGGGGACTGAAGGGAGGGTGGAGGAAGACCTTCGAGACCTCCCCGTGAGCCTGTGCCTTTAAGGGCAGGGGCGGGGCGAGCTTTCGAGGGGCGTGTCCGGGGCCGGGGCGGGGCA
>NW_007760873.1:6051-6453 GCF_000696425.1 Galeopterus variegatus | reverse complement strand
TCCTATACATCAATAATGAAATAGGTAAAGAAGAAATCAAGAAAGTAATTCCATTCATAATAGCTACTAAAAAAATGAAATACCTAGGAGTAAATTTAACCAAGGAGGTGAAATAGCTGTACAATGAAAACTATAAAACTTTGGTAAAAAAATAATTGAACAGGACACAAATAAATGGAAAGATATTCCATGTTCTAGGGTTGGGAGAATTAACATCATCAAAATGTCCATTTTACCCAAAGAAATCTACACATTCAATGCAATCCCTATCAAAATACCAATAACATTCTTCACAGAAATAGAAAAAAACAATCTTAAAATTTGTATGGAACCACAAAAAGCCCCATGTAGTTAAAGCAGTCTTGAAGAAAAAGAGCAAAGTCAGAGGCTGACTTCAAAATA
>NW_007760873.1:0-263 GCF_000696425.1 Galeopterus variegatus | reverse complement strand
GGCCCTTACCTGGGACTCTCCCTTGTTGAAATTTAGGTAATCTTCACAACAGCTCTGTGAAAGTGGGTGATGGTCTGTCTATTCTACCCATCTGGAAACTGAGGCTCAGAGACATGTGTGACTTGCTCAAAGTCACAGAGTAGAATTAAGGTGGAAATCTAAGCCTAGCTCAAAAGCCTATGTTTTTATTTTTGTTTTTGCTTTTTTTCCAATAACATTGGCCAAATCACTGAAGACTCTCGGTGATTTCTTTCCTTAAAAAG
>NW_007760872.1:6054-6453 GCF_000696425.1 Galeopterus variegatus | reverse complement strand
TTCATGAACCTTTGATAGTCATCTCCATAGAGTCAATGGGCAAGCCATTTAAAAAATATGATAATATTTCAAAATGTCTTCCAGAAAAGTTGCCTTATGTTAGACTCTCGTTACCAAAGAATGATGATTCTGAGCCTCACCAGGCTTGTTTCAGTCTTCTCATCTCCACTAATTTGAGCATCACAGTGAAAGTCTCACTTTTTAAATTTTTAACATTTGTACATATTTGTGGGTTGCAGTGTGTGATTCATTTATAATAGATAGTAGAGTTTTGTACCAATTAGTGCACCATTTTTCCTCTCCCTCATCCTCTCCAGCTCTGGTAACCATTATTTTAGTCTCTACTTCTATAAAAACCACTTTTATTTTTTTTAGATTCCACATATGAGTGATATTATG
>NW_007760872.1:3623-3837 GCF_000696425.1 Galeopterus variegatus | reverse complement strand
AAATATATATTACACTCATTATTTGTAAATAAGGGCCATTTTGTTTCTTTTTTCCAATTTTAGTGTGTGTGTTTTCTTGTACTAGCCAGGAACTTCCATCCTCTGTTAAATAGCAGGTAATATAGTTCATCTGTGGTTTTTGTTTGTTTTTTGTTTTGTTTTGTTTTGCTTTGCTTTTTCTTTAGGGGAAAACACATATTTTAAAAATGTGTAC
>NW_007760872.1:0-341 GCF_000696425.1 Galeopterus variegatus | reverse complement strand
TGGAGCACTAAACCTCTTTTGCTTTAATTATTTCCAGTTCATAAACTGCTGTTTACTGAAATAAAGTCTTTAGGACTTTATTATGCCTCAGTTTTTTTTAAAACAGTTTGGTGTCAGAATAGTGAGATCTGAAGGAGACCCCTTGCAACTCCAGAGCATTGAGTTACCAGGCAAAACATACCTGCTGGGCCCATTGTGCTGTCTGTTTTACCACTGCATTTGGTGGTTGCAAGGTAAGTCTCTCCTGGATTGTCAGTCTCTGTGATGTGTGTCCTCTGCTCTCTGAGTTTATTTGAATACTTTTATTCCAGATTGGATTCCAAGGTTGAATTGGGATTTGA
>NW_007760871.1:5623-6453 GCF_000696425.1 Galeopterus variegatus | reverse complement strand
AAAAACATGCTGTTATTTTATTTTATTTAAGTCTGAATTACACCCAATTTGTGTGCCTTAAATGATATAACATTCACATTTCCATATTACTGGCAGAAATTTTCTAGGAAAGATGATTTTAATTTATCCTGAATTGGTTGATTTTTAATTTACCTGAAATGAATTGATCTCTCCATAGTTTTCTTGGGAAAGGAAACTCAAAATGCATATTCCTTTAAAAACGATCAACTATTTATTGCTATTTATGAAGAATACATTTACATTTTTATAATTACAAATTAAAATAGTTACTTTGAGCAGTTTAAATATCTTAAACATTTAATTTTTTCCTCAATATATGAAATACTTTAAGTGTCTAACAGATTTTAGAAATATACGAGTGCAATCTTGCCCATGTTAACTGTTGAAAAGAGGGGGACAGTTAACTTTCTTGTTTAGTTTGGTAGGGTCAGAGTGAAACTGGCACATAATTCATTCATTTGTGAGTTTGATTATCTCTGCTTAACTTAAAGAAATGAGACCCCAATAGACTCACCTTGATGTACTACTCCCTTGTACATTTGGCATCTTATGACCAACTTCTCAATTTTAGATCCTCAAATAGCTAAAACCACAAAACCATTTTGCTGAACAAGTTATTTTAAAGGATTTAAGGAAGTAATAAAATCAACAGCTTAAATATGAAAGAAAAATTTTCATTCTGTATATATATGTATATACACACACATGTGTGCATATATACGTACACACATATATACATACATATATGCACAAGAGTATAATATATAAACTCCAAAAAGTATAATTTTATGTATCTTCAAAAAATAAAT
>NW_007760871.1:0-4286 GCF_000696425.1 Galeopterus variegatus | reverse complement strand
TTGCCGGACACGGAAAAAGACAAAAAAAAAAAAATATATATATATATATATATATATATATAACAAATTTAGATGTAAGTACTTTATAGAATGAAAGAGCAAGTTCACACACAAGCAAATGAAGGGACTGGTACTGTAACGCTTATGAAAGAGCACACAGAGAGGGAAAAAACGAGAACCTGGTAACTTTCCTTTGGTCAGTTTGGAAGCACTTCAGAAGGCAAAAGTCTACCTCTTTAAATTATGAGAAAATATTGTTCTTTAGTCTTGGTGAAAGGAAATTGTTAATAAAAGCACTGCATGGAAAAATAACACTTCACAATATGAGATTGAAATTACCTATAAGAATAGTAATTTTGTGCAAAATGTAGAATGCTCTGTAAAATGTTGTTAACAGAAATATTAACTATTTTTACTTGTTTAAGCATCCATGCTGAATAGTAAGTAATACTATCCCATAGTGATCTTTAAAAAGTTTCTAATTAGATTTAGTTTGAAAAATTAGTGTTCTGCTGCTGCTATGATTAAAAATGGAATTAGTAGAAATAAAATTTAAAAAAATACTTATATGTATTTATATTAGTGTGAGAATATTTTATAACTATCTTAGCAAATGCTCAAATATTAAAATTTTTTCAGTGTAATATTTGTTTTATAAATTCAGAAATTATATAATACTAATAACTTACTGTTTTGTTGATTTTATACCTTTCGTACATTTTTTCCTCATTGAAAATTTTCATCCACAGCATATATAGGTTTGAAATAAGAAACACAACCAAATCAACAGTTATAATAAGTTTTGGAATTTTGTGTCTAGTTAGATTGTTGCTATATCAATCACATGACAAAGAATGACAAATGATATTATCTTTAGCAAAACAATAATGGAAATATCAGAAAACTTTTATATTGGCTTTTGTCATATTAACAGACTGAATTAGAGGATTAAAAGAATTAATAACACATAGTATCAAATCTGACAACAGGAGTTTTTCTTCCTCTAATGTTTCAATATGGGAAATATAAAATCCAATTCACATCAAAACTTTGGATAATAGCATGTATGTTAATACACGATTTTGACAAAGACTTCTGTGTCCTTTCTACAAAAAAGCACAACCACATATCAAAGAACCATCAACCACTGAAACAGCTCTTTGTTTTAACTGATGTCGACAAAGGCTCACAGATTCTTTGGGCAAAAGAGCTAGTGAAGATCAAAGAGCTTACAGGGGAGCTTCCAACATATAGCCACAGCCTTTACAGTTATTCTATTTCAATTACTCTTTGAGTAATAAGTATAAGATACGACACTTTTTTGGCGAAATACACAAAGCGTGAATTATACAGATTAAATTTTCAAGAAAAACAATTTATTATAATTGAGTAAATAGCCAAATATTTATTCTCTTTCCATACTATGTAATTTGTTTAAACAGTACTTAACCAAGAATAGATTACGTATTCTTTCATTGGCTTAAGAAATATTTGTCCAGCACCTATGATGTGTGCTCCAGTCACAGCTCTAGTCTATAGCTTCCAACTTTCAGGCTGGGATGAAAAAAACCACTGGGAGTAGAACTTCCTAAGACCGGAGCTTATCACATCTTCCGATTTTCTTCAGATTCCATTGTTAAATGAAATGAAGTCTTGAAGATGAAATCAAAGTAAAATAAGAGTTCCCAGGTTCCAAGTTGAAAATTGCTTCCTCTAAGGAGCCCTGTCTCTATTTGCTATTTCTGCACATGACAGAACTTCATGAATATATGTCTAACAGTAGCAGAAGTCACAAGCAATTAAGAGGTGACAGGTATTTGGATGGGATTATGAGATGCTCTCTGTCTTAAAGAATTTTAAGGAGAAGAGTGACAAATTCAACAGGGCTAGCAAGACACTGTTTGACCAAGCCTCTTCCTCCCTGAACCACCCCTTCCCTCCTGCATACCCACCTCAGTGAAAGGTGCCACTGTTCATTCACCCGAGTGCCCTAGGCAGAGTCCTGGGGGTCATCCTCCATCTCCCCACACTCCATATCCAAAAAGTCACCAGCAACAATTTTGCTCCCTCTAATGTAACCATTTTTCTCCTACCCCTTTCCACCTTTAAGAACAAGGTGTCATTATCTGTTCCCTAGATTACTATACTAACACTGACTGTAGCCTTGCCAGCTCTGATCCATTCTTCCTCACACGCTCTTTGATTTAGCCCTATGAAACTATTTGAAATCTGTGAACACACTGTATGTTCTCTCACATCTGAGCCTTGCCATGTCTAGAGAGGCTTTCCCCCCACCCCATAACTACATATTGCTAAAGGACGGAAAATCTTGCTAAACCCATCCTGTTGTTAAAATCATTACAAAGCTACTACTTCTCATAAATCCTCAAAACAAAACAAAGTGAGTTGCCCCTCCTGTAGTCTCTTCCTCACAATCATGCTTCCCTCTGTTGTAGCAGCACTTAAATAAGAGTTTTCTTCTTGGCCTCTCTCTCTCGCTCTCTGTTTCTTGGTCTCTCTGCTTCTGTCTCGCTGTAAGATCTTTGAAGGAAGGGATTGTTCATTACCATGTCTTCAGCATACAAACTATTTTCAAAATGCAGAAACGAGTTTGGTAGAGTTTGGTAGAAACAGGGAAGAGGGCAATAAGGAGAGGTAAGGAAAATCTCATGAGAAAACCACAGCAGTAATACAGGACAGAGCAGAGCAGGTCCTTCAGTAGCCTTAGCAGAAACAGATGGAGCATACAAAAACCATGCAGAAAAAAATTTTGCATGTCTTGGTAAATCATATAACTAAAGATACTAAAGGAAAAGCAAGTGATACACAACTCTAAGTTTCCTTTCCTAGATCGCTATAAGAATGACTGTTTAACCTAACATGATGGAAAGTTTCAAAAAGCAGGAAAGTTATATGTGAAATCAATTGCAACATTCTCAAACAAGCAGAGTAAATTAATAATTAACATGGTTTAATTAACAGTGAGATTGATGTGTAAAACAGTGTTGTAACTTGTGGGCAATCAAGACACTAAATTGAGCAGTGAAGATAAATATCCACGTTTCTTGTTCATGTATTTTTTTTACAAGGTTGAGTAGACATGTTTTGATTTCTCATTATAACTGTGAAAGCATACTGGTAAAGTAAGCAGGAGTATATTCTTCACTTAAGATCTGTTTTTTTTTTCCCTCTGACCACTTTAAGGCCAGAGTTTCCAACTTAATATTTGAATCAGCAAAAATGTCTATGTTTCTCCTATCCATTTTATTTTATGAGCTAAGAATAAGCAATTTCAGCAATCCTGACATCTATCTGACATATCTAGGATAGAGTCACCTAATACCCACCTATAGGTAATGATGGCGTAGTTTATAGTGTCCATTTAAAATAGGAATATTCAATAAAGCTTCAATCCCTGAGGCGAACACACTTCTCTGTCAGCTAACAAGGTGACTTTCTTTTATGCTTTGGTTCCTTTTGAAGCTCTGTTCCTTACCCTGCCATACCCCTCTCTCTACCTCTGAATTAAGACGAAACTGACTCTGATTTTTAACTTCTGTCCACACCTCCCAGGGGATTTCCTTTACACAGAAGGCAATCACCAGGGACTTAGGCATTAAAAATAAATAACAAAACTATATCATGAAAAAAGGCCTTTTAAGCACAAAAAGATAAGCTTAAAATAAGATTCAACCAATCTCTTAGTAAGTTTTTCCACTTTTTTCTTAGATTAGATGTAATGCTGATCTTACAAATTTACCCACTCCTCCAAAATAAAAGCATTTATTTTATATTAACTTTTTATTTATTTATTTTTATTTATTTATTTTTAAAGATCTTAACTCTTGACTTGGTGTTGTCAGCACCACGCTCTCCCAAGTGAGCCACGGGCTGGCCCTTATATTAACATTTTAGATAGAAATCTTTTCTTTGTTTCTAATATTTTGATAATGCAAAATGTGGTATATTTCCCAGGTTACACCACTTAATATCTAAACAAGTTTGATATAATACAGTGTGATCTTTAAATTCATGGAGCATGATGTTCTCTTCAAATATTATTTTCAAAAAGCTTTTCCATTTTGAGCTCTCAGTCAGAACTGAACCAAATGGCTAGATCTATGATGACATTTAAATTAAAACATAACAGCAGTAGTTAAGTTACTTTAATTCCATACATTGATCAAAACTTATAGAAATCTTTATATTATAGAATCTATAAGCATGGTTGCAGAATATTACCAGAGGCTAAGTGGGATATTTATAACATGCTATAATTTAGGGCA
>NW_007760870.1:5862-6453 GCF_000696425.1 Galeopterus variegatus | reverse complement strand
TTTCCCTGTTGTTATAAGGATACCAGTCATATTAGATTAAGGCACCCTAATGACCTTATCTTAATTAAATCTGTAAACATCCTATTTACAAATCAAGTCACATTCAGAGGTATGGGGGTTAGGACTTCAACATATTTTTTGGGGGAGAAACACAATTCAACCATAAGGGGAGAAAAACTTGAATAGTGAAGATGAATGTAAATGTTAACAAAGTGCAAGGATCTAAAGTTAAGTTAAGACTGTCTTAAGGACACTCTCATGAGCCCACTCCAGTTTCTGGACATTTCTTATAAATGGAATCATGCAATTATGTGCTCTTCTGTGTCTGGTTTCTTTGACTTAGCATAATGCTTTCAAGGTTCATTTATGTTGTAGCGTGTATCTGTATTTCATTCTTTTTTGTGAATCAATAATATTCCATTGTATGGATTAATCATTGCTGTGGTTTGAATGTCCCCCCAAAACTAATGGAAGCTTGATCCCCACTGTAACAATGTTAAGAAGCTGGGAAATCTTTACAGTATTTGAAGGGTGAGGGCTGGGCCCCATTCTTCCCCAACCAAAGAGCAAGAATCACGTTTCTCACTTGAT
>NW_007760870.1:0-204 GCF_000696425.1 Galeopterus variegatus | reverse complement strand
GGAGCTATGGATATATTTTTCCTAATGAATTCAGGGACTATAGGAGACTTTGGAAAACTTTGAGTATCAGAACTTTTTCTCGGTTACATAGGTAAGTACCTTGGTGGGAATGGGCCTAGGAAACAAATGAGAAGACAGAAAACCTCAGGTTTCTCTGGTTCACGAATGCATATCACAAGCCGACCTAAGAGCTTTAAGCTCTGC
>NW_007760869.1:5817-6453 GCF_000696425.1 Galeopterus variegatus | reverse complement strand
GGTTTCAGGAATATATTGATTTTCTTTATACTGACATAATGTTATGTTGTATTAATATATTTTCTAACATTATGCCACATTCTTCTTTGCTTCTTTATTCACTTTTCTGTTTCTAAATCATGTTGAAATATTTGATAATTTTTACTTTTCCTAATTGCAGATCTGAAATAATTGCTTATCACCTTTCATTTGTTTTATTACCCTTTTTTAAAACTCTGTTTTATTATTACCGTTTTTACTCTATTTTATTTTTATAACAATAGTGGTTATCTCCTGCAGCTCTTTTTCTCATTCTTTTGCTTTGAATATGGCCAGGTTTTCCTTCACTGGCCGCCTTCAGGTGCAGAAGGATCCAATTTTTTATCACATATGGAGGAAAATGACTTAGGTTAAGAATTTTGCATTAATGTTTCGATACTTTTTACTCTTCCTTAGGAAATGGCTATAGCCATGTGGAAGTTTTGAAATAATAAAATCTCTTTTTTCCCACCCTAAACAGAGCCTCCCACAAATCGCTCATTTCACCTGACTTCTGTGCTTCACAAAACCATTACTCTACAGGAAAGTTCAGTCCACCCCTATAGGACACCCTGCTGGTCTAAAATACTTGGTTCGGCAGCCAAGGCTTTGCCAACC
>NW_007760869.1:0-404 GCF_000696425.1 Galeopterus variegatus | reverse complement strand
AATCAGAATAAATGAGCAAACCTAAGAGATTCCAAGTAAAAACAAAACAAAAGAAAAGAAAGAACAAGGATAGAGTTGGCAGAAGCACTTTATCTTTAAACATAAGATAGAGGAAAATAAATAGAATGTGAAAAATGAAAAGGAATTTTCTAAATTTATTCCACAATTAAAGGAAAGCTCAGTATTAAAGTCTACTAGTATAATTCATTATATGAATATATAATTCATTATATATAAATATATGTATTTGGATTTGGTCTGTTTGGAAATCCAACTTATTTGAAGTTGTATGAGTGAAAATTCTTTAATTATACAGATGTTTAGAAAGATACACAGGGGGCAGGCCAGGATAGGGATCAAACTGTGGTCCTTGATAGTATTGGCACCACACTCTCACAAACTGA
>NW_007760868.1:5604-6453 GCF_000696425.1 Galeopterus variegatus | reverse complement strand
TTTTTTTTATTGAAACTTAGTTGATTATACATATTTGTGGGCTACAGATTTGAACATCCACACCTGTGCACTGAGTGTAATGATCAAATCAGGATAATTAGTATACTCATTATTACAAAATGTAATCATTTCTTATGAACCTTAACCAATTTCTTGCTAACCTCCCTCCCTGTTTCTATGTCTAGTAACCACAATTCTGTTCTGTTTTTGAAAGTTCAGTGTAATATTGTGATTGTTCTTTCTTCCTTCCTTTCCTATTTATTTATTTATTTACTTGTTTGTTGGGGTGTTTTTTAGCTGCCACTTACGAGTGAGGACATGTGGTGTTTCTCTTTCTGGGCCTGGCTTATTTGACTTAACATGATTTTTTCCCCAAGCTTGTCCTATTGTTGCAAATGGGAGAATTTTATTCTTTTTCATGGCTGAGTAGTATTCCATTGCATGTATCTACCACATTTTCCTTATCCAGTCATTCACTGATGGACATTTAGGTTGGTTCCACATCTTGGCTATTGTGAACAGAGCTGCGATAAACATGGGAGTGTGGGTATCCTGTCAACATGATGATTTCCATTCCTTTGGGTATATACCCAGCAGTGGAATTGCTATATCATATGACAGTTCTATCTGTAGTTGTTTGAGAAACTTTCATTCTGTTTTTCATAATGGCTGAACTGATTTACAGTCCCACCAATGGTTTAGAAAGGTTCTCCTTTCTCCACATCCTCATAAGCCTTTGTTAACTCTGTCTTTTTTATTATAGCCGATCCAACTGCAGTGAGAGGATGTCTCAATGTGGTTTTCATTTACATTTCGCTGCTGCTGAGCTATGTGAGCATTTTTGCATGT
>NW_007760868.1:0-416 GCF_000696425.1 Galeopterus variegatus | reverse complement strand
AAAAAACCATTAGAGAGTATTATAAACAACTATATGCCAACAAATTTGAAAACCTAGAGGAATGTATAAATTTCTGGACATATAAAAATGATATTTGCAAACTACGCATCCAACAAGGAATTGATACTCAGAATATACAAAGAACTCAACAGTAAGAAAACAAGCAACCTAGTTAAAAAATGGGCAAAGAAGCTGAATAGACATTTCTCATATGAAGATATACAGATGACCAACAGACATATGAAAAAAGGCTCAACATCACTCAGCATCAGGGAAATGCAAATCAAAACCACATTGAGAAATCATCTCATCCCAGTTAGACTGGCTAGTATCAGAAAAACGGAGAATAACAAATGCTAACAAAGGTGTGGACAAAGGGGAACCTTCCTGCACTGTTGGTAGGACTGTAAATTTGT
>NW_007760867.1:6069-6453 GCF_000696425.1 Galeopterus variegatus | reverse complement strand
AGGTTCAAAGAGGAGGATACTTTTTAATTTTACACAATTGAAAGCTCCTCTAAGTTAAACACCATGTCTTATTCAAAATATTAAACGTCCAGTGCCTGGCACACACCAGTCACTCAATAAATATGAGTGTAACAGAACCATAAAACATTTTCTCCTTGCAGATAATTCCAGTCTCTTAGGTTCATTTTTAAAAATGCCCGTTGTAGTTACAGCGGTATTCGGAGTTTAATTGCACTAATTGCCTTTCCTTAGTTATCATTACCAAGATAATCTGACTTCCAGAAGAGAATGGAATGCTAAGAATTGAGTGAAAACAATGACAAAAAAAAAAAAAGTAAGGTGAAATCATGCTCCAAGAAATATGCTCCAAGAAAGAGAATTGTC
>NW_007760867.1:0-671 GCF_000696425.1 Galeopterus variegatus | reverse complement strand
TTTTTTAAAAGGTGAAGAATATAATTATACATCCTTATAACGTCTCAAATAATTAGTTTGACTAAAGTTTCTTCTGGAACAATTTTCATTTTAACTGTCAGATCTGCCATTTATACTCAATGGAACATATTTTTTAAAAATTCCGTCATTAACCTTTTTCACCCCATCTAGCTGTATATGAATTATTGGTACAAATTAAAGTTTTCAGTATTTAAACCTCTAGGGCCTGCTGAAAGCTATATACATTTTTTTCCCCTTTTTAGTTACATATATATGTGTGTGTATGTGCACACACACTTATGTGCATGTGTGTGCACATGTCTTTGAACAAAAAAGAAGTGTTATGTTTATAGAGTATGTTTTCTCGATCAAGATTTTTTTTAACTGCTTGTATTAAAAAGCTATGTTCTCTACTTTGTTTATTACAGAACACTGCCTCCTTTGTTAATTACTGAATATTTATGCAGTGCTAAAAGAAGTCCTGGATTGTGACAAATCTGCCTCTCGGTTTAAGAACATGGTCAATATCAGCTTAATTAGGATCAGTGAAATGCTACCTTCTCATAAATCTAGACTCCAACTCAGCTCTCCTTCAGCACTATTTATCTCCTATGCTAGACTGTAAATTTCATGAGGGCAGAGACTTGATCACTTCTGTACATCTACATCTC
>NW_007760866.1:6088-6453 GCF_000696425.1 Galeopterus variegatus | reverse complement strand
CCCCCCGCCAGGCCATTACATCCCACCTGACAAAAACCCACCCCTGGATGAATCGCACATTCTAGTTCTCAGGTGACTGAGCCCTGCTAGAGAAACTTACACCACCCCCCAGACAAGTGCTGCTGCAAATTCGTGATTCCCCCATGCTAACTGGTCTCCCCGCCTCACCTGCACTGCCTCGCGTCCTCCCATCAGTTAGCAGTCAGATCTCAACTCAGCCCTCACAGTAATTTCCTTTATCTCACAGCTTTAACAGTCTGTTCCCCTCCACCAGCAGAAACATTTTTGCCAAGTTGGAAAATCATTTTTAGAGAACAAATTCCAGAGTGTCTGGCCCAACGCAATGGCTCTGGGGGTGCACAATC
>NW_007760866.1:0-932 GCF_000696425.1 Galeopterus variegatus | reverse complement strand
AGGGAAGTGCCCGCTGATCACCAGATTGCCCACTGGAGACCCCAGAGACCCCCTCTCTAGTGGCTCTGCTCTCCTTGAGGTGAAGGCTACTCTGGACCTACCCTAGCAAAGCTGGAAGGGATCAAAGCTGCCCACAAGTAACTAATCTGCCTGCCAAGAGCTTAACACTATCTGAAGGAAGAAAACAGAATAAAAGCTGATTTGACATTCTAAGGAACTGGAAAATGTATTCTCATACGATCTCTCTGAAGTGTGTACAGCTGAATTTGCGGGAGCTAAATGCAGCCAAGCATTACCTCAGGCGCCGGAACCCAACTCCATGCCGGCTCCTTGCTTTGGGATGGGCTGGATGCATGTGTTTCTTCCTGGCACATAGGCAGCTTCTTCCACCCTCCACCCCCCTTTCTTCCTGGTCTCAAGTGCTTTTGCTAAAGAAAATCAGAGAAGTTTAAATGCCCCAACAACGCCCTTTACATTAATTACATAGAAACTCGACTTCTGGAAATGGCCAGAGCCCTCATCCCCAAAGAACAAAACAGATGTATATAATTCACATTAGAGACATTAATATCGCCATTTACAGCAGAGTCGTGATGGTTTTAAATATTACTTTCACCATACTTGGTTTGGGATATTGTGTGGTATTTAAGTAGCAAAAATCCAGGTACTGTGAGGTTTTATGCCACCGAATAAAATATAGGATGTTTATCTTCCAAAGCTAGGTAACAGATGAAAGGAAATAAGGCATAATTCATGGAACGAGAGACCTAGGGAAAAGAAGAGAACATGAGTCATATAAAAGTAGATCTTTTTTTTTTTTTTTTTTCTTCCCTTTTTGTCTTTTTGACTGACCGGTAACGGGATTGCAACTCTCGGTGTTGCGCCTGCACCGTGCTCAGCCAGTGAGCGGGAACCGGTCTCCACATGGGATC
>NW_007760865.1:5991-6453 GCF_000696425.1 Galeopterus variegatus | reverse complement strand
TACCACCTCTGTTAAAAGGTAAGGTAGTTGAACATACTGGAAGAGAAGAGTGAGGTTTTACCCCTGGCTCTGTCACTTGTAGAGTTCATGCTTTGGGGATAGTATTCTGAATCTCATCCTTGATATTTTTAAACTGAAAGTTCTATGAGGTAATGTTTGGAATACCATAATGAGCTCTAAAATGTTTTTTCCTCATCTCACTCGCCTGCAGACACTTCGAACTGCAGGCCTAGCCCAATCCAGTTTTTGAGCCAATCTTGGCCCCCGAAATGGAGAGCATTATAGCATCATCATGAAGACACAGTGGGGAGTGGGATTGTCTAAATTGCCAGTGGCCCAGTACTTGGTGTGTTCAGTGTGGGCCTCAGGCATCTGCTTGTTTACCAAGCCATAGCCTTCCTCTAAGCATCACTCTATTACTTTGGATTCCTCATCAGCCTTTCATTCCCATCCCCTGGGAGC
>NW_007760865.1:0-227 GCF_000696425.1 Galeopterus variegatus | reverse complement strand
GCAATGGACATTTATAACAGACATTTATTTTCTCAGAGTTCTGGAGACTAGAAGACAAAGATCAAGGTGTCTCAGGATTGGCTTCTTCTGAGGCCTCCCTCCTTGGCATCTAGATGGCCACATTCTTACTATATGTTCATGTGTTTTTTCCTCTGTCCAAGAGCATCTTGGTTTCTCTTTGCAGGCACAAGTCTCCTCTTCATAGAAGTACAGCAGTCATTTGAATT
>NW_007760864.1:5865-6453 GCF_000696425.1 Galeopterus variegatus | reverse complement strand
GGAGAAATGAGTAAAAATCCAGTAGAACTGTTTGCTTGTTTTCATCCTAAATGCTTCGCTGTAGTATCCTCAATTTGACAGATTGCTTATCATTGGAAGAAACATTTATTTAAATAAAAAGTGAAAAAAATAGTAATGTCATAAAAATAATGACATAATACTTGTCTGGCATTTCTTACCTAAGAAAACAAAGCCTAACCTTTGACAGAATGGCCTGAAAAGAAGCAGCTTCAAAGTAACAGATTCTGAATGAGAATGAGACTGTAAAACCCCAACCTTCCTCTGAAGGAAAATACATGAGCTTTATCTGTCTTGATCAGAGATTGCAATGGCTTTGAATAGGCAACATAATAAAAGTATCCTCATAATTAATTTTGAGCCTCTTTGTATAGTAAATCTCTTCAAATACAAACAAATATCTCATATCCTTTACAGTTATGCTGAAATGAAGACACAGACCAAGTAAGCCTGAGATAGAAAATACCCATCTGGAATCAATTGATTATATGCAGTGTGGTTGTAGAATTTCATTAAAAATTTAAATGAGCATTTTATTTTTAATAACTAAAATGTAATTCTGAAGAAAAT
>NW_007760864.1:0-208 GCF_000696425.1 Galeopterus variegatus | reverse complement strand
CACAGATTGACTGTGTTGGCAATGAAAATGTACTTCTTTTCCTCAAGCCCTATCAACCTGGCTGAGATTTCTCAGAACTGAGCTGCAATCAGACACTCTCTTACCCAGTCCTCCTTCCTTCTCCCTCTTCTTCACAGCTGTCAGATCGCATCATGGTCTGAAAATTCTTTCCACCTTCTTTAGATTGCTTCTCTTTATCCTTTACAGG
>NW_007760863.1:6176-6453 GCF_000696425.1 Galeopterus variegatus | reverse complement strand
ATATGCCATCAAGAGGGCTTGCGTATTAATAATAATAAGCTATCCAAAAAATGGTGTTTATCTTTGCTCAAATTACATGTAATTTATTCTACAAAATAGCTAAGACAGGTGTCCTTAAAAAGCCAGATAGATTGAGTTCAAATTTAAGTTCAAGCCCTTGTTACCTAAATGATATCAGTCAAATTCTTCAAGTATTCTGTGCTTGAATTTCCTCAGCTGGAAAATTGAGATGATAATAATATCTGACTTTTTGGAATGCTTTAAGGATAGGTAATGT
>NW_007760863.1:0-561 GCF_000696425.1 Galeopterus variegatus | reverse complement strand
TAGATTCCTGCAGACTTTGTACCCTGCATGCCAAATTTCTCCATGTCTATGGGAAGCTTATCACTTTTGACTGTGTAGTGCAACCTATTATCTGTGTTGATCAAGAGTTCAAATCCCAAAAGAACTTCAACATCAACATAATTTACAGATTTTGCTCCCAGCTTCCAGGAACAGATTATGAGTGTTTCACTTCTACCAGCTGCATGAGGTGTCCTCTCCTCAGCAGCATTACACTGCTACCTGCATGGTGCAGTACCAAATTTGTTACTTGGGTAACGATACTTTTTGAAAAATGCTGTACCACATTTTGGAGGCTATAAGTGATTTACTGGCTCTAAGCATCACCCTTGATGGGTTTGGAGCAGTCCATTTCTACCTGGGCCTGTGGGGAGAAGGCTTTGGTAAGCTTTTCAGCTTCAGTGGCCTAGGAATAGGTGCACTAATAGACATTTTGCTAATTGGAGTTGGCTACATTGAATCAGTAGATGGCTCGGCACATTTGTCTGAGATTACATGCTTCAAAGAGGAGCAATTCTTAGAAAAAGTCCTTTGGCCTGTAGC
>NW_007760862.1:4990-6454 GCF_000696425.1 Galeopterus variegatus | reverse complement strand
ACATACTGGTCCCTAAATGATTTCAGGGCTTCCCGGTAGCTTCTGAACGAGGCTTCACACTCCTTTCCTCTTTATCCATAATATATCACATTGCTCCATTAGGGGACGAATCAGAGGCAACAGTGCCAGATTTGATTTAAAAGCTTCTCCGCTTCTCCTCTCAGAATCCCTGGTTTTATGATAAATGTTACTTTGCATGGGCTCATAAAGGTATTTTATGGAAGGGGTGTTTCGCAGTTATTTTGTTATTTTTCCAAGTGTAGAGGAGATCAATTTTGATGTCTTTGTTTGTTCTCATGTAGTCCTATGAGCACATTTGAAGTTGTATTTTTTTAAAGGTAATTATACAGAGCTAAATTAATATACTATAAAAAAGAATTAAAGCCAGAAATTGCCCTGGCATCTGGTTTGAGGTGGGGAATATAGAGTGTGTTTGCTTTGGAGCTATGGACCCTTGGTCCTGAACCCACTCCCTTCTCAGTTGGGAGTATGCATAATCACCTTAAAAGCAACTTGTTTCAATTAGCAGAGCAAAAAGACAACCTACAGAGTGGAAGAAAATATTGGCAAACTATGCATACAACAAAAGATTAATATCCAGAATACACAAGGAACCCAAACAACTTAACAGTAAAAAACCAAATAATCTGATTTTAAAATGGGCAAAGGAGGTGAATAGACATTTCTCAAAGGAAGACACACAAATGGTCAACAGACACTTGAAAAAATGCTCAATATCACTCAGCATCAAGGAAATGCAAATCAAAACTACACTGAATTATCAACTCACCCCAGTTAGACCGGCTGTTATAAAAAAGAGAATAACAAGTGCTGGTGAGGATGTGGAGAAAGGGGAAATCTACCCTGTTGGTGGGATAAATTGGTGCAGCTGTTATGGAAAATGGTATGGAAGCTCCTCAAAGAACCATAGATAGAACTGCCATATGACCCAGCAATCCCACTGCTGGATATTTACTCAAAGGAATGGAAACCATCATGTCAGAGGTATACCTGTACTCCTATGTTTATCTTAGCTCTATTTACAATAACCAAGAGTTAGAATCAACCTGAATGTCCATTGTTCAACTACTGGATAAGGCAACTGTGGTATATTTACATGGTGGAATTCTACTCTGCCATGAAAAAGAATGAAATACTGCCATTTGCAGCAACGTGGATGAGCTTGGAGAAAATTATGCTAAGTGAAATAAGCCAGGCAGAGAAAGAGAAATACTGCATGTCCTCATGCATAATTGGAAGCTAAAAAATAAATAAATAAACAAATAAATAGAAAGAAAGAAAGATACAACAATCACAATAATACACTGAACTTTCAAAAGGAAAGAACGGAACTGAGATTACCAGAGGTAGTAAAGAGGCAGGGGGAGGAGGGAATGAGAGGAATTGATAAAGGGCCACAAAAAATGATTACATTATGTAATGTTGAGTTTACTAACTATCCTG
>NW_007760862.1:2678-3228 GCF_000696425.1 Galeopterus variegatus | reverse complement strand
ACAGTTAAGGAAGCTAAGACAGAAATGTCAAGTGACTTGCTCCATAATTCAGAAGAGAATTTGTCTTGTAACATGTGAAGCTCAGTCATTGTCAGCCTTGAACCCCTGAGGCCAAAGGCCTTGTTGCTCTCAACCATAGAGAGTGAGGGGGTGGTTTGATGGAGACAGAAATTGGGTGAGGGCAAAGACATGGATTCATTAAGGAAAATCAGGGGAGAAGGGACTGAGGGGTGCCCAACTAAAGCAGGCACTGTGAGGTTTAAAAAAGAATCACATGGGAACACTGGAGAAATTCTTTGTTTTGAATGCCAAGTATGTTTGAGCTTGGCTGGAACTAAGAGTTCTTTCTGGTATAGACCACTTGGACATTGTGGTACATGAGTCACAGATATCATCCAGTGTCCTAGGTCCAAAGATAGAGCCTTTGGAGTGAGATATAAGAGGAAATGCTAAGGTTTACTTGACTGGGGATTGGGATATAGGAAAGGATTCTTAGAGGAGGTTAAGCTGAGTCTTAAAATGTGAGTAAACATTTACCAGGCAATAAAAA
>NW_007760862.1:0-631 GCF_000696425.1 Galeopterus variegatus | reverse complement strand
TTGGCCTGACACCAGAACCTGAACTTTTAACTTGGTGCACAAAGAATTAAGATTCTAATTGGGTAAATGAGCCAATAAGGCAGAAAAACAATGAAACTATCATGAGACAGGTACAAAATATGTAGGAATAGTCTCAGAAAAGAATGACCGTGTGTAAGTGGGGAAGACCAGGAAAATTTTCACGTGAAAGAGAATGCTGTGTCTTGGATTGGGTTTTGTTAGAAGCAAACACTGAGATAAAAATAAAGGATAAATAGTTTATTTCAGAGCTGATCCCAGAAAATTATGGCAGGGGAGAGGGAAAGTGAGAAGAGAAGGAAGCCAGTAAAAGACATTTCTAGAACAAGCTGCCACTGTGGACAACTGAGGCTCAATCCCACTGGGGAGTCTAGGAGGCAGTGTGGAAATTGCTTTAGAGTAATTCCACCAAAAAGGTGAGGAAGCTGGGCTATTTATCCTCCTACACCAACCTATCATTGACTGATAGCTTTCCTGTCTTCAGTAACTCCCCACTATTTCCAGCCAATCCCAGCCCAGAGAGCCTCCAGGCAGTGAGTATCCAGCCCTTGCAGTAGGATGAGGTTGGAATGTTCCACAATGGTGACTGCAGAGGGCAAAAGGGACCAGGCAC
>NW_007760861.1:5924-6454 GCF_000696425.1 Galeopterus variegatus | reverse complement strand
TAGACCAAGCAGATGGTGACAGTGACTTCCTCATAGGACTATGAGAGTGTCAATCAACTCATTATGTCTAAAAACTTCATAACACGGTCTGGAAAATAGGACTCAAAAATATCATGTATTAGTTTTACTTTTACTATTGATATAATTGTTGTTATAACTCATGAAAGTACTCTGTTAATAATGTGACATTATTAACTATTTTAGAATCCCATCTCATTATTAATCATTTTAGAGATGTCTGTGTAAGTCTTCAATAAGTGTTTGGAAAATATTTTGATAGCTTTTCAATCCCCAGTAATTTTTCTTGTGAGAGTAACATTGCTTATTTTTTCCAAGGTTCAAAAATTTAAGAATATTTTTAAAGAGCATTGTCAGGTTTTTCAAGGTTTTCTTATTTCTGGGGTTCTAATTGGATTACCAAATTCTTTTCCACATATGTGGGTCCTAAAAACATCCCATCAAAGGGACTCCTTTTTGCAGAAAGAAAAATGCATCTTTTTCTCTCTCTCTCTCTTTTTTTTTTTTTTTTT
>NW_007760861.1:3639-5431 GCF_000696425.1 Galeopterus variegatus | reverse complement strand
CTCCCAAGCGGCGCACTATAGCAGTGCGCCACTGGGCCGGCCCCTTGGTATATTTTTGGATAATGGCCAACTAAATGGCAATTGGTCATTCTTTGGCAAAAAACTACCACATATATTTTATTAATACTGGGCTATCTCTATGTCAGAGGTCCTGGAGAGAGAGAGCCCAGTATACTGACCCTTTGGTCCCATGGACTCAACTGCTTTGCTTGACAGCACAGGACCAAGCCCAGTTGGATCAATGCCTACTTGTCCTGTGTACACCAAACAACCATGACACTGCTTTACTTGTTGGATTGACAGATTCTTGTCAAAAGAAAATAATTGTATTAAGTGATTTCTCTTTGTCAGGCAATATTTTAGTTATTGGGGAAACAAAGATAAATAAGACATCGTTTTTACCCTGGGGGACCTTAAACAGTATTGGTGCCTTCTGTTGTCTTCCAACCAAAAATCTCTACCTCCCAAATCTGAGTAATTTTTCATGTACCATGAAAACTAAATGTTATTTGGGGCTTTGGAGTGGCTACGCAATTCAGCTTGATCCAATTTGTCCATGGGACGTGTTATTAATGTGGCTTTGAACTGAACGGGCGTGATGTAAGTGCACCATCTGGCAAAGGGATCGCTGTGGGATCAGCAGCATTTTCTGTGGAGTCAGAGAATTAAGCAATTACTAACCTCAGAACCATGGATGTAGACTGAGGGAAGTGAGGCCTGTAAGTATCACTACAATGACTGAAATCTGCTTGGGGTCTTCCTATTCCCACCTCAGCTCCACCCTGAGCATTAGGAAAATCTGGATTTGAAAAGAGAGGATACTCATCTTTTGGATTTCTTCCATTTCTGTCAAGTTTCAGCTGCCCCTGAAAATGTGCTCAGGTTCTCCATGCAGTCCATGACATCTGAGCGCATAGGGATTTTTTTTTTTTTTCCTTTTTGTCTTTTTTCGTGTTCGGCAACGGACCGCAACCCTCAGTGTCGTGCCCTTACCGGACCGGGACCGGCAACGGGATCACAACCCTCGGTGCTGCGCCCGCCCCTCGCTCAGCCAGTGAGCGGGAACCGGTCTGTATGTGGGATCTGAACCCTTGGCAGGAGCGCCACCGCACTCCCAAGCGGCGCACTGTAGCAGTGTGCCATCAGGCCGGCCCCCTTTTTTTTTTTTTAATCAATTTTTAGTTCACAGAAAGCTGGAATGTTACCAGAGGGATTGTCACATTTATAACTTCTGTTTATTCTACCTTCTTCGTATATTTTCCAAATAGGATTGCCTGAGTGGAGCACGTACATAGAATTCTGAGGTCTTACCAATGTACAAGATGAGGGACCCTGTCCTCTTTAGTTTTTGAAACTCATAGATGATGTTAATAAAGCTGCAAATGGATGTCATGAGTCATTATTGTGCATCATGGTCTACATGCTTTGCATTTCCTTAAATCTTCAGAGCAGTCTTCATAGTTGATAATATTATTGTCACTGATGGAAACTGAAGTTTAGGGAAGAAAAATAATTTGTCAGAAATCATACAGCTAAGAAATTATGTAGGGATAGAGTCTATTTGACTTTAAATTCCACATATGTTCTTTCTTTTATATTTGTGTTCCCCATGGAGCTGTCTAGGCGTTGAGTTCATGACTGTTTAGATCCATTTGTTCATTCATTCATTCTTGTCCTCCTTCATTAATTCACTCATTCAACTCACAGATGCATTTTCTGCATCTATTAGATTCAAAGAGTTGTGTGAGGGGCCGGCCCAGTGGCGCACTGGATAAGTGCGCCGCTTGGGAAG
>NW_007760861.1:1331-3192 GCF_000696425.1 Galeopterus variegatus | reverse complement strand
TTGCCGGACACGGAAAAAGACAAAAAGACAAAAAAAAAAAACAAAGAGTTGTGTGAGGTGCTCTGCTAAATGTAAGTATACGTGTGACTCAGCTGCTGCTATCAAGAATTTCTAAACTGAGTTGAAGACAAGACACACACGTACACGTGCACACACACACATGCACATGCATGCAACATGCATGCAGCAAGCTCTAACCTCTGCATGAAAAAGAGCACAGCAGGCAAAGATTTGGAGGATTCAGATGAGACAGAAAGGTATTACTTTTATGTAGGAGGATCACATGAAATACACAAGTCTTGAATGTGGGAAGAGGAATTTTACCTGAGTTTTTGAGCCTCCTTAAAGAGAATACAATGTGGATAAAACCCTCAGGGTATGCCAGGGTGAGTATTCTCAACTCTACTTCTCCTTGGTGCACAGCCCATGTCTTCCTCTTCCTGCCCTTGAATGTACTCAGCTCTTGATGCCACCTTATTTGGAAATTACTTGATTCAGAGGCTGTGTCCAGTTCCTAGAGTGCTTCCCAAATACTAGGGTGACAACAATGAGAAATTGCCTATTGGTCGAATTAGAATGGGAAACAGAGTGTTGTCCGCTGTTATTGCTTAAGGAATAACCACAAAATCTCAATGTCGTCCATTAGAAGCGTGTTTTTCTCCTGTGTCTTCAGGACAGCCTGGCTGCAGCTGGAAGGCCCCGCTCCACACCGTGGGTGTGGCTGTGCTTGGTCCTCTCTGGTCCTCTCTGTGGATTGGGCTCATGGCTGTGCCACGTGTGCAGTTCTGGGGCCCAGGCTGAAGAGAGGCAAGTTTCCAGGGACACCCCTTTGATGGACCTTAGCAGCAGGGCAAATGCATTTTAAGGCCCTGATTTCCTCATATCTGTTAATGTCCCATTGGCAAAAGGCAGTCACATGGCTGAGCCCAAAATCAAGAGGAGCACAATGCATGCTTCTTAACCTATGGGAGTGAGTGTTTTTGAAGAACAGCCTAATCTATCATGTATATCATGAAGAAGAGGTAGAGAAGATAAAAATCATAAGACAGTTGATCTAGAAAAGAGAAAAATATAAACAGACTTGATAGTGAGATGTTAGATTCTGTTTAACAGGTAATAGTGAGACACTTCAGAAAGATTATGTAGGACACAACAAAAATTCTTGTATGTGATGGACTGGAACAAGGAGAGACCAGAGGTCCAGGGAGTGAGTGCAAAGCTACTGTAATAACGAAGGCCTGAATGGAGAGGTGACAATTGGGATGTGAAGGAGATGAAGATGTGAAGGGTATTTCTGAGACAAAATTAGTCACTCTTGGCTCCTTGCTGGATATAACAGAGTAGGGAGGAGAGTCAAAGGTGGTGATCATGGAAGTCCACTAGAAAACATGGGAGGATACTGAGATTTTTAGGTGGGAAGGTTTGAAGCCTAGTTGATGTGGGGTCAGTGGTGCTTTGGCAGAAATACAGGAGTCAGGGAGGGGAGGACTTGGGGGCAGGGAGGGAGGAGCGGTGAGCACTGCTGAGTGGGAGCAGTCCTGGGGAGACGCCAGAGCTGTGAGGACAGGGCCAGGCGATGGGGCATGAGCACAGCAAAGAGGAGCAGTGGGGTTCAGAACGACGGGCTCCTGCTGACCTCCCGAGTGGTCGTGTGCAGGGTCGGGGTAGGGGTGATAGCTGGCACCACCCTGGTGAGGACTTTGGTAGTGACAGCACAGAGAGCTGGAGGGAGAAGCAGGGACGCGGCGTTGGGCGGTGTGGTCAGTACCCCTGCGCATCACCTGGGTGCGCTTGGACATTCCTCAGCGGGCGAGAGTGGCAAGAAGGAGGTGAAGACAGAGACTCGGGGGTTAGGGACGGA
>NW_007760861.1:0-339 GCF_000696425.1 Galeopterus variegatus | reverse complement strand
CTGAGTGGGAGCAGTCCTGGGGAGACGCCAGAGCTGTGAGGACAGGGCCAGGCGATGGGGCGTGAGCACAGCAAAGAGGAGCAGTGGGGTTCAGAACGACGGGCTCCTGCTGACCTCCCGAGTGGTCGTGTGCAGGGTGGGGGTAGGGCTGATAGCTGGCACCACCCTGGTGAGGACTTTGGTAGTGACAGCACAGAGAGCTGGAGGGAGAAGCAGGGACGCGGCATTGGGCGGTGTGGTCAGTACCCCTGTGCATCACCTGGGTGCGCTTGGACATGCCTCAGCGGGCGAGAGTGGCAAGAAGGAGGTGAAGACAGAGACTCGGGGGTTAGGGACGGA
>NW_007760860.1:0-6454 GCF_000696425.1 Galeopterus variegatus | reverse complement strand
AGATATGAGACCTTCCTTTTCCTACCATGTCTCCCCACTTTCCAGCTATTATTCCGGGAGACTAAATCACCAGCCTCAGTAAACACGTTGCCAAAGCCCCAGAGATTTCAGAAGAAAATTTTAGATTGGGGGCATTCGGGAGAGTTAAGAAGAAATATCTTTCCCTTCACGTTTTTCTGAAAGGAAATGAGTAGATACATTAAACAAAGGCATTTGAATCAGTGCAGTGTGATGAACAGGAGACTGGTTCCAATGACAGTTCAGTCACTTTCCAGCTGGGTTACTCTGGGCAATAGCCTTATTCTCTCTAAGCTTTACCCTGATTTTTTTTAACACATTCTTTTAATCAAGAAATGTATGTGCCATTAACTTTTAGTTTCAAGAGGGCAGGGCTCATGTTTACTTTGCTGACTCCCGTTCCAGCTGGGTTACTCTGGGCAATAGCCTTATTCTCTCTAAGCTTTACCCTGATTTTTTTTTAACACATTCTTTTAATCAAGAAATGTATGTGCCATTAACTTTTAGTTTCAAGAGGGCAGGGCTCATGTTTACTTTGCTGACTCCCGTCTATCCAGTGTGCAGCAGAGGTCTTGAACTAAAAAGTAGGTTCTCTGGATACTGCTTGTTGAATGACTCTATATGACAAGGGGCAGAGTGAATCGTGGCATTGTGAGAAGACTGCCCATCTATTTGCTGAAATTAGATGAAAAATGTACAGGAGGCAACAGATGCTAAGAGAAGGAAGCCCATAGAAAAGCTAGGAGAAATGGAGAAAGATTCTCAATAAGGAGATTGTACCCTCTGATTATACCCTTGAGTCAAAGAACACTGTCCTCTCAAAAGGGAAATGAGGAAAGTGGTAATATCTGGATAACCATAGAATGCATTTAGAAAGGATGAAGTAAATATAATCATATCACAAGGCAATACATCATAATTAGTTTAGAAAAAAAGCAACAACCAGGTGACAAATGAGTACTATGATATGTTTTCGTATTTATGTCTGTATGCATCGATGCATGTTTGTACACATATAAACACTGAACGAATATGCAGCAATCTCTTGGCAGTGGTTTTCTCTGGAAAATGATAGGATAATAGGGGGTTTATATTTTTACAAGGAGCACGTGCTGCTTTCATAATCAGCAAAAACAATAGGAATCCTACATCATGGCTAATGCTTATGGCAATATGATCAACTCTAAAATTAATTTTAATACACCAAAGGAAATGTGCCTTTTCTTTTGTGTGCCTCTTCGTTTCTCCTTTGCAAATCAATATCAATGAAGTTCTGTTATATATTAATGGAGATATATTTTATATAAAATCTGCTAGATAGATAATGATTTTTGTCTTTGGTTCCAGCATAAATGTATGCTTTTTCTTCATGCGAAAAAGAGAGAAAAACCACAGGGATAAATCATGACTCGTTGTGTCAAATAAATAGGCCTGGGATGACTTAAGATCCATGAATCACCTCATATGTTCCAAATCCATTCTATAATTGAGTCAAAATTCAATCAAATATTATACAGTTCAGCCTGTGCTATCATTGTTCTCTACAATTATATTTGATTTAAAGAATTCTCTGTAGTGAAACCTGAATCACACAACCAGGCCTCCAAAGATGTCCATGAAGTAATAAACATACAGAACGAGAGTTGGAAAATTCTAGAAACATGTTAAAGTGAGTTTACGAAAGGTAGACCTATCATGAGGCGAGGACTATCAAACCCACTGTCTCTTTCTGTTCAAGCGGTGAGCCCCTCCCAGGGCAGAGCCCAATGGCCTTGGAGACGTTCTATATGGTCTTTCCTCCTAAAAATAAACTTAGGTCCTCGGCTTCAGATGTGATTCTAAGAAAACTTATCAAACAAGTATTTCTAACCCTTTTCACAATTATTGCCTACTAACTGAGGTACAGAAAATAATCTATGAAGAGCCTAGACTGGCATCTATAGATTTTTCTAAGTGGGCCACATTTGTGAATTTCTCTGCGTTCACACTTCACCTCACTTGCTGGATTTAGCAGGGTTGGCTCTTTGCCAGCTTGTCTGTCAGAAGTGCTGTAAAAACCAGTGGAGTATGTGTGATAAGAAGATTGGACTGTGAGCACATCAGTCCCTCCAGACTCCCAATTAATTGTCTCAGGTTATTAGGCAATATAATTGTCTGCATTGCTTTATTATACACTGCTTATATACAATGCTAGTGCTGTTTAGTTACAATCCCTTATGACACAGAAAATAATCTCTGAAAAGCCAGACCAGAAGAGAAGAAACCAACCAGTAGATGTCTCTGTGGTGCTTCAGTTCAGTCATGTTCTTGTGTGATTAACCACTGATATCTGTGGGTTTGGAAATGCAGTGATATGAAGATTTGTATCTTTTATTTAGGGTGAGTAGGGGAAGGAACCAAAGTGCCCTAGAAATATACCCAATCTCTTCAACAGTGAGTTCTCTATACTTTCCAAGAAGTATTTCTGCATTGCTGATCTCATCTTTTAAATAAGCATATTTTACTTACAAAGATGAGCAAGTATGAAACTTTGAACAAATTTTTATAAAACAATCACACTAGTAATTTTGGAAGTGTGTATCCAGGTGAAAGAAGTTTACCCAAAGAAAAAACATATTTTGTTTCCTACTAAACGGTTCCAATCCCTGCAGAGCAGAAGTGGCACTCTAGGAGGAAACAGACAATCACTAGAGAATGTCTGCCAATGGTGCAGAGGACAACTCAGAAGTTCCATGTGCTCTGAGAACTCAGGCTTCCCCAAGCATTCTCCTACTCACTTCAGTGATGGGACTCCAGGTTGAAACAGGGAATATTCTGCAGAGCAGGAGACCCGCCCTTGGGAAAACCTTGTGCCACTGAAGACCCCCCTCCAACTCCTTCCAGCACATCAGTGTTAAGAACTTAGGGATTTCACTAACGCCAAAGCAATCACCCTGAATCAAATTTGTAAACAATATTTGGAGCATAATTATTACAGTGTGGGACGTTCCTGCTCTCTAGTAATGAAAGTAAAATAAAAAATGCACAACTCACTTTAAACAATGGTTATATTTCTGCAAAATATAGAATCTGAATTTTTTCTCCTGGTGAATTTACTATGGAAAAAATATCTATGCAAATTTAGTTTAAAAATTTCTGTGATAGTTCTCTTATGAGGTTAAGAATCTTTATTTAATCAAGCAAATAACAACCCTCCATATGTCTCTTCTCTAAGTGTGAATTTTTAATCAATTTTAGGTGATATTTTAATTGAGATAATTATAGACTCACATGCAGTAGTAAGAAATAATACAAAAATATTTCTTGTACCCTTTGCCTAGTTTCCCCCAGTGGTACTGTTTTGCAAACCTATACTAAAATATTACATACAGGCTCTTGATACTGATGCAACCCACCTATCTTACTCAGATTTCCCCAGTGTTACTTGTTCTTATCTGTGTGTATGTGTGTGTGTGTATAGACATATGTGTGTTCAGTTCTACACAGTTTCACTACGCATGTATGTTTGCATATACAGCACCACAGCTGAGATGCTGAACACTTTCATAAACCACAGGATCCCTCCTGTTGCCCCTTTATAATCACGCCCACCTCCCTCCAGACCCCTTCAAAGCCTGCCTACCGCCACTGAGTCCGGCCAACCATTAACTGTTTGTCTGTTTCTAAAATTTTTCATTTCTCAGATGCTATATAAATGGAATCAGACAGTAGGTCTTGTAAAGTTGTTTGAGTTCCTTATATATTCTGGATAGTAGTCCTTTGTTGGATGTGTATTTTGCAAATATTTTCTCCCACTCTGTTTGTTGTCTTTTAGCTCTGTTAATTGTTTCTTTTGCTGTGCAGAAGCTTTTTAGTTTGATATAGTCCCATTTGTTTATTTTTCCTTTGGTTGCCCGTGCTTTTGGGGTTGTATTCATGAAGTCTGTGTCCAGCCCTATTTGCTGAAGTGTTTCTCCTATGTTTTCTTTAATAAGTTTTATTGTTTCAGAGTGTATATTTAAATCTTTAATCCATTTTGAGTTGATTTTAGTATATGGTGAGAGGTATGGGTCTAGTTTCATTCTCCTGCATATGGATATCCAGTTCTCCCAGCACCATTTGCTGAAGAGGCAGTCCCGACCCCATTGAATAGGCTTGGTGCCTTTGTGAAAGCTCCACCTACAATATAGGAGTGATTCGGTTTCATGCCAGCATTTGGATTTGTCATTATTTTTATTTTAGCCATTCCAATAGATGTGTAGTAATAATTTCTTGTGGTTTTCACTGCATTTCCCTGATAGTTAATGATGTTGACCATCTTTTTATTTATTTGCCATCAACATAGCCTCTTCAATGAAATGTTTGTTTATGTCTTTACGTCTTTTGTCCATTTTCTGAGAATACCATTTGTTCATTTTGAGGATTCATTATATAGTCTAGATACTAGGCCTTTGTTGGGTATGTGGTTTGAAAATATTTCTCTTAGTGTATAATTTGTCTTTTTATCCTCTTCACATGAGTTTTCATACAGCAATTTAAAAAAAATTGATGAAGTCCAATTTATTAATTTTCCCTTGGGTGGCAAGTCTCAAAATTCTGCCCAGTCTTATAGCTCAAAGTTTTTCCTACTCTCTTTTCTAAAGGTTTCATAGTTTTACATTTCATATTTAATTTTGTGGTAGATTTTGAGTTAATTTTGCATAAGATGTGAGATTTAGAATGAGGTTTTGTTTTTTGTTTTGTTTTTGTCTATGAATATCAATTTTCTCTAGTACATTTGAATTGATTTTGCACATGTGTTAAAAAAGAATCAGTTGAGCGTATTCATCTAGGTCTATTTCTGGGTCCTTCAGTCAGTTCCTTTGAAGTATAGAAGTTCATTTTTCGGATATTCTTAAAATCATACAACTAACTTCTCCTCCTCCTCCATTTTTTAACATTTTTATTCTTTCAAACTTAACTTTCGTGGCCTTTTTCTCCAGTATATATTCTCTACCCAGGTTAATCATTTAACCATGCTCCCGTAACTGTGTATTTCTACCAGTGATTTTTTTTTCAATTTTAAAATTTAATTGTACATATTTGGGGGATACGGTGTGTTGTTTCAATGCATGCATATATTATACAATGATTCATGTAGGGTACATAATGTATCTATTCCCTGGACATTTATCTTTTCTTTGTTGTGATATGGTCAAGATCCCTTTTTCAAACTATTTAGAAATATACAATATATTATTAGTTCTAGTCAGCATAAAATACCACAACTTGTTTTGCCAATGTATCTGTAGCTTTGCATCTGTTAATTCACCACCTACCGCCCCTGCCACTTCCTTTCCCAGACTCATTACCATTATTCTACTCTGTACTACAACAAAAACAAAAACAAAAAACAAAACAAAACAGGAAAAAACAAAACAGAAACAAAAAGTTAGTGTTTTAAGAAGATAAATAAAATAGACAAACCATTAGCTAGATTAACAAAAAAAAATGAAGAGAGAAGACCCAAATAACAAAAATCAGAAATGAAAAGGAAGACATTACAACAAATACAACAGAAATACAGAATCATTAGAGACTATTATAAACAATTGTATGACAACAAACATGAAAATTTAGAAAATATGGATGAGTTTCTAGACACATACACACTACCCAGACTGAACCAAGAAGAGATAGATAACTTGAGCAGACCAACAGCAAGCAACAAGATTAAATCAGTAATTAGCAATCTTCTGACAAAGAAAATTCCAGGTCTAGATGGCTTAACAGCTGAATTCTATCAAACTTTCAAAGAGGAGTTAATACCAATTCTCCTCAAACAATTCCAAACAATTGAAACAGAAGATGTTCTCCCAAACTCATTCTATGAGGCCAACATAACTCCGATACCAAAACCAGAAAAAGACACAATAAAAAAAGAAAATTACAGGCCAATATCCTTGATGAACATAGATGCAAAAATCCTCAACAAAATATTAGCAATCAGAATACAGCAACACATTAAAAAAAACTATACACCATGATCAAGTGGGATTCATCCCAAGGATGCAAGAATGGTTCAACATATGAAAAGCCCAGGGATGCAAGGATAGGTCAACATATGAAAGTCAATAAATGTGATACATCACATCAACAAACTCAAGGACAAAGACCACATGATTATCTCAATAGATGCTGAAAAAGCATTTGACAAAATTCAACATTCCTTCATGATAAAGACTCTCAACAAATTAGGTATAGAAGGAAAATATCTCAAAGCAATAAAAGCCATTTATAACAAGCCCACCACCAGTATCATTCTGAATGGAGAAAAACTGAGGGCCTTTCCCTTAAGAACAGGAAAAAGATGTATAATTTGCAAATATTTTCTCCCACTCTGTTGGTTGTCTTTTAGCTGTTAATTGTTTCTTTTGCTGTGCAGAAGCTTTTTAGTTTGATATAATCCCATTTGTTT
>NW_007760859.1:5916-6454 GCF_000696425.1 Galeopterus variegatus | reverse complement strand
GGAAATACAATACTCCAGGCCCCAGAAGGAACAGAGTTGAGAGATTTTTGCAGGCAGAGCCTGTAAGACTAAAGTTTAACAGAGAAAGTGTTGATGTCATAAACTTTTTTTTTTTTTCTCCAAGATGGCTTCTTGTCAAGCCAGTGGAAGGCTCGGGAATCATGCTGGTGGGAGCAATATGTTGTACACACGATTCTTGGCACTGACCCTGGCAGCTTTTGGGCCAGAAGTCTAAATGACCAAGCCCAATGAGAGCTCTGCTGAGCAGGTTTTAGGCTGACCAAGGTCATCCAGGAATGAACTTTGTAGATAGGGTCAGAGAAAGAACCTAACTTGCAGCTGTGGCCCAAAGCTACCGATGACAACAATTATTAATGGTTGTCGTTTGTACCGACCTGGTGACAGTCAGATAACAATGAATAGAAGAGGCTAATGTTGGGCTGTGTATGGGAGTACAGGTTTGTTAAGAGAAAACAGCTGAAGAAGATCGCCCAAACACCAGTTAAATGTGCTCTATTTTTTAGAGCTCCAATGTTGT
>NW_007760859.1:0-793 GCF_000696425.1 Galeopterus variegatus | reverse complement strand
TGGATACTTCCTGCATTTATGAAGGAAAAAATAAATGAAAGCTCTATTTGTTTTGCATGACCAGATGTGGACTGGATACTATGGGATGGAGCTAAAAAAGAATTAGACTGGCTGGGGCTCCACTCTATCACCAGCCGAGACCTTGGGTGAGTCATAGACACCCTCCCTCCAGCCTTGGTGTCATCTCTAAAATGTTAATCAAATAGTTATCTGAACACTTAAGTTTCTTCTATAATTTGTCACTATCAGGAGCCAATTCCTTTTCTTCTTTTATTTCTTACATTTTCAATAACTTAATGGAATTTTTTTGCACTAATTTAAAACTCATTTCAGTCCTTTTCCCATATCATCTCATTCTTCTCACCCACTCAAAAAAAACTTCTTTTGCCCTCTGGTGAACTTCCAAGATAAAGCAAGATGTCTGTCCACAGGGATTTAATTAGAGGTTTATTGATTTGCTTCACATTGGTCCATTGTCTTTTTTGTCTTTTGGTTGTTTATAACCATGCAAACTTGTACTTCAGTGTTTACAGGCACAGATTAGGTAAACAATTATTGTAGAGTCAAGAAAACATATAATCACAAAATGAGTTGGTTGTTGATACATTTAAAAACATTTTACTTTCTCTTGCAAAAAAAAAGGGGGGAGGGAGTGTGTGAAGAAACGTGAACATAGCCTACAGCCTACGTATATATTATCCTCAGATAAACTTTAATCTAATCTGTCCATCCACCGACCCATCTTTCTCCTTAGCAGAAAACATTAATGTATGAGGGTGCTTCAAAAAGTTCA
>NW_007760858.1:5557-6454 GCF_000696425.1 Galeopterus variegatus | reverse complement strand
GTCCCTCACTTTCAACTCTGAATCCTCCTTTAGGGCTTAAAGGCCTCGCTCCTGCAGGGGCTGGCCCGCCACCTGTCCCCTCCCCAGGCCCAGAGCATTTGGTTTGTGCCCCTTAGAAGATACCACGTTCTGGGCTGTCTGGTGAGTTTATGCATGTGGGCATGAGTGTGCGCGTGTGTGCGTGAGTGTGTGCATGTGTGCGTGTGTGTGTGCATGCGGACGTGCGTGTGTGAGCATGTGTGCATGTGTGTGCGCGTGTGTGCATGCATGTGCGCGTGCGTGCGTGCGTGCACGTGTGCATGTGTGCGTGCGTGAGTGTGTGCATGTGTGCGTGCGTGCATGTGTGTGCGTGTGTGCGTGCGTGCATGCGTGTGTGTGCATGAGTGTGTGCATGTGGGCGTGCGTGTGTGCATGCGGACGTGCGTGTGTGAGCATGTGTGCATGTGTGTGCGCATGTGTGCATGCATGTGCGCGTGCGTGCGTGCGTGCACGTGTGTGCATGTGTGCGTGCATGAGTGTGTGCATGTGTGTGTGTGCATGAGTGTGTGCATGTGGGCGTGCGTGTGTGCATGTGGGCGTGCGTGTGCGCGTGTGGGCGTGCGTGTGGGCGTGCACGTGTGTGCGTGCGTGCGTGCGTGTGTGCGCGTGTGCCTGTGTGCGTGCGTGTGTGCGTGTGTGATCTTTCCTAGTAGTGGGAGAAGTCCTTGAGGGAAGGGGTCCCATCTAGCATAGCCCCTACTGCTAGAGGAAGGAAAGGGCAGCGGGAACCACCTTGCTCAGAGAAGGAAGGCAGAGAGGCTGAGAATAAGGCACAGGTGCATAAACATGCACAATATTTACCTCATTAATATCAAAACCAGTAGGAAACGTTCTCATTCCAGAGGGCAGGGCTGGGCC
>NW_007760858.1:0-491 GCF_000696425.1 Galeopterus variegatus | reverse complement strand
GGAACTCAAAAATGTCCCCACTTTGGTGATTCTGTGAATTCTTTCTATGAGGAAAAGAGAGGAGTTTCTACGAGCACAAAGGGCTAGCAGTATTCCAACTCACCTGCAACATGTGGAACGGAGAAAATAGCCTGGGCCAATTCCCATCTTTATTGCTAAAGAGTAGAAAATAGAGACTCGGCCATTCTCACTGTCATTGATGTGATTTTTCTGAATCTGAGGGTCTATAATGAGGAAAAATGAGACAAACTCGAGCAAAGAGAAACTTGGGCTGAATCTCGGGGGGAAAAATATAATCATGGTGAAATCCATTAGACTGTGTAATAGTTTCCCAAGGGGAATGACGTAAACCTCATAGCCACAGTCATTTAAATTTAGTCCTAACCATGCTTTTGTGAGCAGACCCCTGGGAACAATCCTGCATTGAAGAGGGGATGGGGAAGGCGACAGGCCAGATGACCTAATAGATCTTTTCCAACTTAATTTCTTGG
>NW_007760857.1:6050-6454 GCF_000696425.1 Galeopterus variegatus | reverse complement strand
CCCAGTCTGTAAATGGGCTTGAGGGGTCTGTGGGCTCCAGACCCATCCTTAGCTCAACAATTGGCCCAGTCGGCAGGATTATGGGCAGGGAAAAGAGCCCGACAACTGGCGTGGTCACCTAGCTAGAAAATTGGCATCATGAACAGAATTAAGAGCTAGACAATTGGTGCTATGTGCAGGATTCCGGACTTAGCCTAGGCAAACACCCACATACAGTCCTGATCTTGGTGAGTAACACCAACAATTGCTGTTATTCTTGCCATGCCTTTCCCCCTCTCTATCCATATGCAATGCTTCCAATGCTACCTCACAAATAGTTCTTAAACTTTTATTCTTAGTTCTCTTCATCTCATGATCATTATTTCAGAACAAGCTATCATTTTTTTTTTTTTTTTTGTCTTTTT
>NW_007760857.1:0-240 GCF_000696425.1 Galeopterus variegatus | reverse complement strand
GTTGATTATATATAGAATTAAAACCATTATTAGAAATTAATCATTAAAAGTGCTGTCCTAACTATTATACTTAACACAAGTATAAACTATTAAGCATCTATTTCATGCCATTCACTTTAGTTTAGAAGCTTAACATCCACTATTTTCATACTTTTTCGAAACTTAACAAAATCATTACAGTTATCCCTATCTCACAGATGAAAAACAAGGGCAGAAGAAGTTAAATAATTTGCCTCACTT
>NW_007760856.1:3483-6454 GCF_000696425.1 Galeopterus variegatus | reverse complement strand
AATTCTACCCCGAAGCCTTTCTAATCAAGCTTTCATTCCATCACTCCTCTGACACTGTTCTTGTCATGTCACCAAAAACCTCCACGTTGCTGAATATATTAGTCAATTCTCACATCTAATCTCAGGATACAGCAGCATTTGGCACAGGCAATCGCTCCCTCATCCTTAAGACACTTTATTCACTTGGCTTTGGGGACACCTTACCCTCCTGGTTTACCTCCTACCTTACTGGCTGCTTTCCTAGCCACCTTGGCTGGTTGGTTCTCATCTTCCCAAACTGGAAGCAAACTCTTCTCTTCTCTTCTCTTCTCTTCTTTTCTCTTCTCTTCTCTTCTCTTCTCTTTTCTCCTCTCATCCTCGATAATCACTCTCTGCCTTGAAATGTTCATTCAGTTCATGGCTTTAATCATCATCTGTCCATTAACACCCTTGCACTTAGGTCTCCAACCCAGGCCTTTCCCTTCAACTCTTGAGTTGAATGATTAATAAACATCAAGCTAAACATAGTTAATTACAGAACATTTTTTACTACCTCACATTCCAATCTAAATCTGACTCTTCCCCATCTACACGAATAGTCCCATATTTCAGTTAGTGTCAAACCCAAGCACAATTTTGGATTTGCCTCTTTACCTCACATCACCATCCCCAAAGATATTACGTAATTATCGGTTTGTTTTCTTCTTTCTGGTTTATAAACACCATTAGTTCAGAAGATTTTTCAAACTTATTCACCACTGTATCCCAGTGCATAGAACAGTATCTGTCACCTGGTAGTAAATATTGTTTTTCCCAGTGTATGAGTGATTGAATGGTTTTCTCTCATCTCTGAGCAGTTTTGTTTTGCAAGTTGTAGTTTGACATCATTCTGTATATAACCATCGAGAAGTTATTTCTTTTCACTATATATATATACTTTCATTTAGCAAATTTCCACATAATCTGCCAGTTGATAAAACAATGTTGTGTGCTGTTATATAGGTGCATTATATATACAGTTGGATCTCCATGTCTGTGGGTTTCACATCCATGAATTCAACCAAATGTGGATAAAAAATATTTGAAAAAAAAAAGACATTCCACAAAGTTCCAAAAATCAAAATTTGAATTTGCCATACTTCAAGTACTATGTTGAATCCATATGAATGAAGTGGTGTATAGGCATTGCATTAGGTATTGTAAGTAAACTAGAGATGATGTAAAGTATGGAAGAGGATGTGTGCATGTTAAATGCAAATACTATGCCATTTGATATAACAGACTTGGAAATTCACAGATTTTTGTATCTGAGGGGGATCCTGGAACCAATTCCCCATGGATATGAGGGACAACTATATATGGATTTTTATCTCATCTAAATAATAAAATTCATTGAGGGCAGAAACGAGACCTACTTTCCTATTCTTTTAGTTCTTCACATTGTTTTTAGAACTTAAAAACTAAAGAAGTACAGTGCTTCTAAGGCATGAAGGACTACTTCCAATTATTTCTTTTCCCAGAGTTAGAAACACTCTAATATTATATGAAATAGCCTTATTCTACTTGGTTCTGGGGCAAAGTTTATGTACCTGGAAGCCATAAAAAGTATCAGCCACTAAGGACAGTAATGTCTCAAAAATTATTCTGATAAGGAAAGATTAAGTGAAGTACAACATTAAATAACAGCATTTACATATCTCATTAGGACTTCCAAGATGTTGAATTCTGATATTTAAAAAAAATTATTGCCTTAACATTGTAGATTATAGAAAGTAACAAATGAAAGTCATTCCAAGGGAAAAATAAATCTGTCTGGATAACTAATGTGTCAGAGTCTTTTTGGTGTAATGAGTGCGTCTTTTCAACTAATCTGCAGGCCAGTGGAGTGGATAGAAAGGGAGGTCAGATCATCTGGTGTGAGGTGTCCCAAAGGGGAGGATCAAAGAAGGGAGAGGGGATCCAATCATGTGGGGAGAGGAGTCAAGATTGTCTACGTCAATGTATTTGTGTCAAGAAGCGAACTCCTCTGAATATTACCAAGGAAGATATACTGAGAAAAAATTAATTAACCCAACTCTAGTACATGTTAACTATATTAAGAGAGGAAAACAAATAATGTGCAAACTCTACTTCCTCTAACACACAAATATATGGACCTGTATCACAATATATTAGCAGAGAGCAGTTATAAAACCCTTCTTTCCATATTCTTTATTTAAGCTGATAGTTTGTCTGATGATATTTCACATAGAGGTGACCTAGTGGAGCTGTGAGTAATACCATGGCTACCCTTTAGTATTAGAAGAGCTGTTGAAGAAGTATATCCATCTCTGCTAGCAACTTTGGTAATTATGGGAGATGGAGCAGTGATGTGCAATGTCAAAAAGTTTCCACCAATGAGATCCAGTCTTCAAAACTCCTTATGTTTTTGCTTTGGTGAAGAGTGTATTTGTGCAAGTCCCATCATAAAATGCCAATAATATATACCTTTCTCTTATATCTTTTAAATGTCTTTCAAATCTCTTTTTTTTTTCTTTTTGTATTCATTTTATCTTATTTTGTCAATATACAAAGTGGTTGATTATTGTGGCCCATTACCGAAACCTCCCTCCCTCCTGACTCTCCTGCTTTCCTCCCAACAACCTCATATCTGTTCGCTTGTCATATCAACTTCAAGGAATTGATATTGTTGTGTCTACTTCCCTTGACCCCCAGGTTATATGTGTATTTATTTATTTATTTTTAGCTCTCACAAATAAGTGAGAATATGTGATATTTCTCTTTCTGCCCCTGAATCGTTTCACTTAATATAATTCTCTCTAGGTCCATCCATGTTGTTGCAAATGGCAGTATCTCATTCTTTTTTATAGAAGAGTAGTATTCCATTGTGTAGATATACCACATTTTCCATATTCAATCATCTGATGAAGAACATTTGGGCTGGTTCCATCTCTTAGCTATTGTAAAGAGTGCTGCAGTGAATATTGGAAAA
>NW_007760856.1:0-469 GCF_000696425.1 Galeopterus variegatus | reverse complement strand
TATTCTGATTATTCCAGTTGACTGAATATCATTTATATGTATGCAATGCTTTGGATGGGGCTTTACATCATTGTATCTCATTGTTGTTCAATACAGTTTTGAGCACAGGACTTGTTTGCCACCTGGTCATCTCCTCCATTTACCTATACCTCACTGTACCCCAGGGTCCTAGTCTTGGCTCTTGCCAATTCATTTATTTTTTATACCATCTTTACTTTATCCTTTCTACAAGTTTCTGACTCAGTTTTTTCTTTTCTTTCTTTTTTTTTTTTCAAGAAAATTTTGGTAAGATCAGAAACAGAAAAGTTTATTGGGTTGGGGGCTGTGACATAATCATCTCCCTCTTGACCCATATACAAGTCAACTTACCTTTTATCTAACCCTAGTTAAACAAATATTAATATATGGGTTGGAGAAGGCGAATGAGCAAGTTAAGAAGAAACAGGCTGGTTTGAATATTTTCCTGGAG
>NW_007760855.1:6236-6454 GCF_000696425.1 Galeopterus variegatus | reverse complement strand
TCAATCAATGTGCCCTAGTAAGTCCTAAGATGTTTGTGTCTTAGAGCAGTGATTAAATCTTGGTTTAGCACTATAGGCTCAGTTCTTATGGCTTGTGAACCATCTCCAGGATTGCAGTGAGTGTAGTTTGCCTTGCAGCAAATGCCTTCTCAGTCAGCACTGGCCACCTGTCTGGGGATGACCCTACAGTGTCCTCCTTCAGCAGAGCAACATATAAG
>NW_007760855.1:0-503 GCF_000696425.1 Galeopterus variegatus | reverse complement strand
CAAATGTGTGGTTTTCATCAAAAAATTATAATACATACAAAGAAACAGGAAAATATAACCCGTACATGGGGAAAAAAAAGCAGTCGATCAAAACTGTCCCTGAGAAGGCTCTGTTGGTGGGCTTACTAGAAAAAAACTTTAAATCAGCTGGTATAGATATGTTCCAAAAAGTAAAGGAAACCATTCCAAGAGAATTAAAATATGGCAATAATATCTCATCAAATACAAAATATTAATAAAGTAAGAAAAGTTAGTTTTAAAAAAGGACCAACAGAAATTCTGAAGTTGAAAAGCATAATAACTGAAATGAAAATTTTACTATACAGGATTGGCAGCAGATCTGAGCTTTCAGGAGAAAGAATCAACGAATTTGGAGATAAGTTACCAGAGATTATACAACCTGACAAATGGAAAGGAAAAAAAGCATGAAGAAAAATGAACCTCAAGAGACCTGTGGAACACCCAACATATGCACAACAGGAAACCTGGGAGAGGAGAAAGAA
>NW_007760854.1:14662-15006 GCF_000696425.1 Galeopterus variegatus | reverse complement strand
TATAGTTCAACCTCAAATTCCTGCTAGGAGAATTATAGGCCTGTGCAGATTCTTTACCAATATTTTTTTCTCACAGTGTACATAATCATTCATTCCATAAGCATACAGTGAGTGTTCATTCTGTCTTGTGGGTACAAAAATGAATAAGACATAGTTTTTTACCTCAAGAACATTCATACAGAAAGGTGCAATTAAATGGGATTCTTCCTATAAAAAAAAGTACGCACAGGATGCAAGAATGGCATTTAACTGCTTCGTGGTCAAAGAACATTCCCCAAATGTGCTTCTACCCTATGAGTCTATAGGTGAGGTAGAAGAACAAAGAAGAATCTTCTGGTATGGAA
>NW_007760854.1:8552-9097 GCF_000696425.1 Galeopterus variegatus | reverse complement strand
ACAATTCCATACTCAAGGTAGATAGCTCTGCTTGCAATGCCAATTGATGGTACATGATCAGGTGCACAGTCTCTTCTCTTCTTAGAAGCACACCAGGAATTGCTTTTCATATAGTAAGTGATTATCTGCTTCAGAATATATGGTTTTGCACTAGGAGCATAGGTGTCTGTGCTATATATATATATATCTGGACTTGCCAGAGACTCCACACAGTGTATCTTCCATAGATACCTACAGTACCACTGAATCTGCTGGGTCATACTGCCCAAGTAGTAGGGAAGCTTGATTAGACCACAACTTGTAAATGTTGAAAAATCCTCTCTTGCTTGAAACATTACTCAAAAGTCTCAGTCTTCACTTATTTAATAGTTTGAAGCAGTATTGGTAATTATATGTAGGGAAACAAATGAATTAATTAAATAGCAACTACCCCTTTTGTATCCTTTTAAGTCTTTGAGAATAGCACTAATCTCTGTAGTCTAACGTGAATGCATTATTGCCTCTGATATACTATTTTGACCCATAGAGGTAGTTTCAGGAGCTTC
>NW_007760854.1:0-3778 GCF_000696425.1 Galeopterus variegatus | reverse complement strand
TGCTCTTTCTTCTCTGACCTACTTTAGCTGATCGTGGGTTATAAGACCATTATTTCAGGAGGGGCCTTGCCCGTGTTTGGGAGGAAGGAATGCTGCACAGAGAGGTCAAGAAGAACCTGAACAAACAGGCCTTGCTGGGTTTCTCCACCCCTCTCTGTTACTGTTAAGGCCTTGCCCGTGTTTGGGAGGAAGGAATGCTGCACAGAGAAGTCAAGAAGAACCTGAACAAACAGGCCTTGCTGGGTTTCTCCACCCCTCTCTGTTACTGTTAGATCATACTATTTTTGTCCAATCAACATTTCTACATGGTCGATCGTGCTTCAGTTATGTCTACATAATGAAGCTTCCATAAAAATCCATGAGAACTGAGTTTGGAGAGCTTCCCAACAGCCAAACACGTGGAGGTTCCTGGAGGGTGCTGCACCCGGGGAGGGCCAGGAAGCTCGGTGCCCCTTCCACATGTGCATCTCTTTGTTTATATCCTTTGTAATAAGCTGGTAAACGTTGAGTACATATTTCCCTGGATTCTGTGATCTGCTCAAGAAACTAATCCAGCCCAAGGAAGGGGTTGTGGGAACACTGATTTATAGCTGGTTAGTCAGAAGTTCCAGAGGACTGGACTTGCGACTGGCATCTGAAGTGGTGGGCAGTCTTGGGGACAGAGCTCTCACCCTGCGGAATCTGATGCTATCTCCAGGTAGTGTCAGAATTAAATTGAATTAGAGGACACCCAACTGATGACTGCTGGAAAATGGCTTGCTTACCAGTGGGGAGAAATCCCCATATATTTAGATTCAGAAGTTGTTCTTTTCTGCTAATTGTTGTTGAATAAGAGAGTAGGAAAAGCATTTTGCTTGTGTGTGTGCTTCTCCCACGCACTCACACATATACAAAAAGCCAGCAGTTCTTAATGAATGAGAGAACTATCGGGACTTACTCTTAACTCATATTTGGTGTCCACAGCATCCCATGTCTACTTTATTTCTGACATTTAGGAAGTCAGGATTTCAGCAGATTGAGTAAATGCTCCAAATCTTCCTACCATCAAATGCACACACACATACACCCTCTCTCACAAACACACACACATATGTGTGCAAAAGTTTAAAAATGAACCAAGCAAACAAAAAACACTGTTATCAGACAATAAATTGTGAGTAATTCCTAAAGGCAGAAACAGATGGGAAATGACAGAGGAAAGCAGCACCTAAGAAAGTTAAGGGAAACTTACATCACTCGATGTAGTAGCCACAGCCTAAGTACTACTTACATTAGGGGAGGCAGAGGCTAAGACCAGAAGGAGATTCAGAGGCAACCAGCAAAGCAATTAGTTACCACGGTAGGAATTATTTTGTCATTCTCACCAATTCCAAATAATAATACATTGATGTTTCAATAAAACTCTACATACCAAAGACTGAGATGTAGTCAAACCCTCATTCAAAGGTAAATCTACTATTTAAAAAATGCACTCATTAAGAAACAAGGAAAATTAAAAGTAAATGAATGTGTTTTTAACTAAAAGCCCTAGGAAAAGAACAACTGAGAAAAATTGAATACTAATAATAAAAACAGAAACCAATTTAGAAATGCAATAGTATCTAAGAATGTTTGAAAGAAAGAGAATTTAAAATGTATAGTTTTGGCATAATAAAAGACAAACACATCAGGGAAACTAAACAGACATAAAACACAAAGACATAAAGGAAAAGATCGACAGACTACATAAGGAAAACTCAAACAGGACTAAAAGTACCATAAAGACGTTAAATTATATTAATATTCCTATATATTTGAAATTCTTACAAGTAATATTCCTATATATTTGAAATTCTTACAAGTACAAACAATCCAATAGGACCAAAGGGAAAAAAAAAGCAAAAAAAGAATATTAGCAGGCAAATCCCGGAAAATAAAACACAAGTGACTACTATTCCTATATATTTGAAGTTCTTACAAGTACAAACAATCCAATAGGACCAAAGGAAAAAAAAAAAGCAAAAAAAGAATATTAGCAGGCAAATCCCGGAAAATAAAACACAAGTGACTACTTAATATGTAAAAAGTGCTTGATCAGAGAAGAAATCTAGAAAATAAAGATTAAAATGATGAGATATGTCTTTTTATCAGTTTAGTCAAAATTGAAAGGTTTGACAATTTTTGGCAAGCAGGGAGGGAGGACTTTTAATACCACCGTGGAAGGTAGTATTGCTGTATCTATCGAGTTTTAAGTACACATTCCTCTGACTACGCAGTGGCATTATTTGATGAGTAATCTAGAGAAATAGCACTACAAGCACAAGGAGGCATGTTCAAATATGTTAATAATAACATTGTTTTGAAAGCAAAAATTTAGAGAAAATCTAAAGTAAAAAAGTGGAGTAATGGTTAAATCAACTGTGTCATTTAAAAAAACTGGAATCATAGAAGTTGGCAGGAAATGTCTCTGAGACTCCATATTGTGTTTTGTTTTTTGTTTTTTTTTAAACTTTTTTAAATCAAAGCATATTGATATTGATTATACATGTTTTGGGGGGACAGTGTTGACTATCATTATTTTTGTACAATATGTGATGACCAAATCAATATTATTAGCATATTCATCATTATTCTTTGTGCCCCTTACTCAATTTCTCCCTAACCCCCCTCTCTGTTCCCCTTTACCACCTCTACTAACCATAAATTTGTTCTCTCCTTCTGAAAGTTCAATGTATTATTGTTGTCTTTCTTTCTTTCTTGGCACCCACTTAATGAGTGAGGACATGCAGTATTTTTCTGTCTGGCTGGCTTATTTCACTTAACGTAATTTTCTCCAAGCACATGTATGTTGCTGAGAATGGCAGAATTTCATTTGGCAGAGTAGTATTCCATTGTGTATATACACCACATTTTCCTTATCCAGTCATTCATCAATGAACATTTAGGTTGGTTCCATATTTTGGCTATTGTGAAAAGAGCTGCAATTAACATAGGAGTGCAGGTATCCCTTCAACATGATGATTTCCATTCCTTTGGGTATATACCCACAAGTGGAATTGCTGGCTCATATGGTAGTAGCTGTTCGAGAAATGTAGCTGTTTGAGAAACCTCCATACTGTTTTCCGTAATAACTGTACTATTTTACAGTCCCACCAACAGTGTAAAAGAGTTCCCCTTTCTCCGCATCCTCACCAGCATTTGTTATTCTCGGTCTTTTTAATAATGGCCACTCTAATTGGTGTGAGATGATATCTCAACATGCTTTTAATTTGTATTTCCCTGATGCTTAATGATGTTAACCACTTTTTCATGTATCTGTTGGCCATTTGTATGTCTTCCTTTGAAAAATGTCTGTTCTTCTTCTTTGCCCATTTTGTAATTGGATTATTTATTTATTTATTTACTGTGAAGCTGGTTGAATTCTTGTATATTCTGGATATTAATCCCTTGTTGGAGGTGTAGTTTGCAAATATTTTCTCCCATTCTGTAGGTTGTCTTCCCGCTCTGTTGATAGTTTCTTTTGCTGTGCAGAAGCTTTTTAGTTTGATATAATTCTATTTGTGTATTTTTCCTTTTGTTGCCTATGTTTTGGTGGTCATACTCATAAAATCTTTGCCCAGTCCTACCTCCTCAAGTGTTTCCCCTTGTTTTCTTTTAGTAGTTTTATGGTTCCAGGTCTTAAACTTAACGTCTTTAATCCATTTTGAGTTGACTTTAGTATATGGTGAGAGGTACACATCTAGTTTCATTCTTCTGCATATGGATGTCCAATTTTCCCAGCACCATTTATTGAAGAGGC
>NW_007760853.1:6061-6454 GCF_000696425.1 Galeopterus variegatus | reverse complement strand
CTGTCCCAACCCCACGCCAGTGACCCGCAGCTCCCCACCCACCTCCACGGAGGCAGAAGGCAGAGAAGCACACACTACACACACACACACACACGCACACGCACACACACATACACACCACACACACATACCATACATATCACACACACCACAGTGCAGCACACTCGCCACATACCACACACACACACACACACACACACACACCATACACCCCACACCATATACACACCACACACACACCTCACACACACACACATACACACACATACCACACACACACACCCCATGCACACACACACCCCATACACACACACACCCCATACACGCCACATACACACACACCACACTGCAGCACACTCACCACACACACCATACATACATACATACATACAC
>NW_007760853.1:0-367 GCF_000696425.1 Galeopterus variegatus | reverse complement strand
AAGAGAGGATTCAGGCCTGTGAAAAAAATCAGGATTCCTCAGCTAGAAAGGGGTCAGGGGGAATGTGCTAAAAATTTTCAGGGGAGATTTGGGTTGCCAGGCAACGTGGTCAGCCCTGGTCCCAAAAACAGCCTGAAGGGACCCAGCCCCTGGTCAAGTTATAGAGATAAGAGCACAGATATGCCTAAATGGTAAATTCTACATCCGTCCTTTATCAGCTTTCCACCTGATGGGCTACACATACAAGGAGTCAAAAAACAAAACCCAAATGTTTTTTAACCAATCTAGCTAAACATGAAAAATATGATGGCCATTAATAATAATGATAATTAAAAATGGCACTTACCATGTGCCAGGCACTGCATGC
>NW_007760852.1:5888-6454 GCF_000696425.1 Galeopterus variegatus | reverse complement strand
ATTGCCTAAATTTACAAAAGTTGCTCATTTAAAAAAACTGTAGAAAAATCTATATAAATTATATGTAACTATACATAAGATAAAAGCATTAGTAATACTCTAAGCAAACTAAACTATATTCATGCTCATTTATATCTTCCTTCCTAAAAGAAACTAAAGTTTCAATAGTACTTCTATAATTGTTTCTCCTGACGCTCCTTCTCTGTGTTTTTCACCGGCTCTACAGCACTGAAGTCCTGGATAACTATGACACCCCAGTCTGGGCAGCAGACGTCCTTGGGCACTAGAGCCACATCCTTCTCGCTATGCATCCCAGACCACCTCAGCACCAGACTTTGCACCTTCAGCATTAAGTAAACACTTGTTAATTTCATCTGAATTAGCAAAACCTTATCCTAAAATAGTAAACATCAACATCATGTTCATAAAGAAAGTTTCTGGAAAAAGGGAATTTTTATAAAAGAATATACTTTAACGGAAATTTTTACACCAAAAGATCGTGAAGGAAAGTCTCATTAAAAAGTAACCATTTATGTTAAACCCAATTTTATCCAAAAAAAGGAGCA
>NW_007760852.1:3411-3914 GCF_000696425.1 Galeopterus variegatus | reverse complement strand
ACAAGTATATTTCCATACCCATCATCTCTGAGTATTGTTTCCTTTTTACTTGATCATTAGCTTATCCACACATTAATATTTTTGTACTTAGATGCTACCAAAGAAAGGTTCATTGAAAACTGGGTACATGAATCCAAGACTGACGATTTTGAAGCTCTCAGGCAGATATTTCTTTTGGTATGTTTCTTGCTCTCCACAAAAGACAGCTTAAGTGCTCACGCTCCCAGAGGGAGGGGAAGAGAAATGGCAGTGGGGTAGCTTGTTCTATTAAAGAATGCTAGGTCATCTACTCCAATGCTTCAAGTTACAGACAAAGAAACAGGGACCTAGTAGGTTTCAGTTGCACAGATCATTTCAGTCCTACAGGTAACTGTAGTCACATGGGCCATTTCAGCCCTACAGGTAATTGCAGTCTGAGGGGTCATTTCAGTCCAACAGGTAGTTTCACTTGCATAGGTCTTTTCAGTCCCACAGGCAGTTATGTTTGCAAGGGTCATTTTCCC
>NW_007760852.1:0-1399 GCF_000696425.1 Galeopterus variegatus | reverse complement strand
AGATGACCAGACATCAATGCAGAGACACTAGAAATACAACAGAACAAGAAAATATGACACCACCAAAGGAATACAATAATTTTCAGGAACCAGACTCTATACAGCAAGAAACTTTTGAAATGACTAAAATGGAATTCCAAGAAACAATCTTAAGGAACTCAATGAAACATGAGAAGACCTAGTTAGATAATGAAATGAAATGAGAAAAAATATCTAGTATATGAATGAGGAAATTTACAAAGAGATTAATGCCTTAAAAAAGAATNAGATGACCAGACATCAATGCAGAGACACTAGAAGTACAACAGAACAAGAAAATATGACACCGTCAAAGGAATACAATAATTTTCAGGAACCAGACTCTATATAGCAAGAAACTTTTGAAATGACTAAAATGGAATTACAAGAAACAATCTTAAGGAACTCAATGAAACATGAGAAAACCTAGTTAGATAATGAAATGAAATGAAAAAAAATATCTAGTACATGAATGAGGAAATTTACAAAGAGATTAATGCCTTAAAAAAGAATGTAGCAGAACTCCTAGAACTGAAGGACTCATTTAACAAAATAAAAAACACAACCAAGGGCTTAAGCAGAAGGCTGGCACAAGCAGAAAAAGAATTTCTTATCTTGAAGATAGTCATTTTGAAATGAACCAGGCAGACAAAAAAAAAAGAAAAAATATTGTTTTTTAAAATGAAGAAACTCTAAGAGAGTTAGTCGACAACCTTGCGTGCACAAACATCTGAATCATGGGAGTTCCAGAAGTGGAGGAGAAAAGAAAAGGAATTGAAAACCTACCAAATGAAATAATAACAGAAAACTTCCCAGGCATAGGGAGAGACATGGAACTTCAGATCCAGGAGGCTCAAAGATCCCAAACACATTCAACCCAAAAAGATCCTCTCCAAGACACATTATAGTCATACTGGCAAAGCTCAAAGACAAAGAGAGAATCCTAAAAACAACAAGAGAAAAGCATCAAGTTACCAATAATGAAGCCAGTAACAGATTAATAGCAGACTTGTCAACAGAAACTCTATAAGCCAAAAGAAAATGGGCTGATATATTCAAAATACCAAAAGGAAAAAAAAAACAAAAAACTGCCAGCCAAGAATACCATACCCTGCAAGGGTAGAAATGAGGGATAAATAGTGTATTTCCCAGACAAACAAAAATTGTGGGAGTTTAGCAACACATGACCAGCCCTACAAGAAATTCTCAAGGGAGTCCTGCATCACTACCACAAATACACAAGAAAGAACAAAACCCACTGGTAGAACAAAAAGTGAAAATGAAAAGAGACCGAAACTAAATCTTACCACCTCAAAAAACCATCAATCATCAAAGAAAAATAATAAAAGGAAGAAAGGAACAAAACATATTTAAAAAATCC
>NW_007760851.1:6060-6455 GCF_000696425.1 Galeopterus variegatus | reverse complement strand
CCAGAATGTGATAGACCAATAGAATTGGTGGTTGGGGGATGGGCTCTGGATTTGTTGGTTTGCATGTGAAAGGTGTGCACCCAGGTGGGTTGTTTGTAAATTAGCTAATCCTAGGAGAGACAGTCACTCCAGGGTCAGCAAGGCCCTGCAATGTGAAAGTGTCAGAAAATATAGAAAATACAAAGCATGGTTAACGGAATGAAAAGTCAGGGCTTTCCCAGGTGACCTTCTCGGCTTATACGAAAGTCAGATGCAGCCAAGCTGAGTCATGTTAAAAACTAGACATATGACTAATCCTCTTTTAATTTCCATGGGTTCCTTCAGTCCACCTTTTCCCAGTCTCTTAAATCAACAGGTTTGGCCCCCAGCTGGGAATGTCCTGGCTGAAGAACCCC
>NW_007760851.1:0-918 GCF_000696425.1 Galeopterus variegatus | reverse complement strand
CCAGTAGGCATTTCAGGTCCCTCCATGTCTTTTTGTGGCTTTGATAGCTCTCTTCTTTTTTGAGCTGAATATTCAGGGTACAAATTTTAAGACCCCAATGGAGGAAGACAAGTGGGATAGAATCTGTGTGCCTGGGAGCTGCAGCATCAGAGCTGCCTGGTCACCTGTTGGGCACTGTCCTTCCTGGCCAGCCCTGAGCCTCCTAACGGGCCATCCCTGCAAGGGAGCCCAGTGAGCCATGCTCCAGAGTGTGAGAAGAACCCAACTTTTAATTTGGGTTTTGCGTTTAGAGGTGTCACTGCTGCTACTGAGCAGCCCTGAAACACTTCCACCAAAGACTAAGTCAGGCTTAGCATCAGCATGATTAAATGCTTTAAATAGAAAACTCACAGATATTCTTACACTCAACTGAAGAGTTTTGAGTGTTTTTATTAATGATTTTTAAACATTGAAATAAATGGGTCTCTCACTTGTCCTCTTAATCACGGCTACACGGTTTTCTGATTTTCTTCATGTCGTGAACATAGTCATGCAAACTAGACTTCAAGGAAAGCAGATTGGCTTTCCTCTACAGGTAAAACAGGATCAAGAATTTCACTGGCAAAGTTAGGAATTCCCAATTTAATAATTTCGCCAAAAGCAAGACATTCACTGAAACCCCAGCTTCTGAGAGATTTCATTACTCCCTGTTAAAGGCAGATTTGTATATTTGGGATAGTGTCACACAAAAACGTTTTGTAAAACAGATGCCCTTCACACTTGTGAAAACAGTGATTCTTGTGAAGGAAAAGGGAGGCATATTTAAACAATAGACACTTGGTTTTCTTTCTATCTTGTTTTTGGTGATATGTACATATGTGTGCATATAGGCATCGCACTAATCTAAGATCGAAATATACAATCAAACAGGGTAAACAC
>NW_007760850.1:6117-6455 GCF_000696425.1 Galeopterus variegatus | reverse complement strand
TGTCATATCTAAGAATCCATTGCCAAACCCAAGTTCATGAAGGTTTATCCTTGTGTTTTTTCTAGGAGTTTTACAGGTTTAGCTCTAATATTTAGGTCGTTGACCCACTTTGAGTTAATTTTTGTATATAGTGTGAGATACAGACCCAGCTTAATTAATTCTTCACCATGCGGCTATCCAGTTGTTTCAGCACCAGTTGTTTGTTGGATACTATTCTCTCCCCATCACGATGTCTTGGCACCCTTACTGAAAATCAGTTGACACATGGTTTCCTTTCGGACTCTCAGTTCTATCTCATTGCTCTATAGGTCTATCCATTAATCTATAAGCCAGACCAC
>NW_007760850.1:0-391 GCF_000696425.1 Galeopterus variegatus | reverse complement strand
GGGTCTGAGCATGGGTTGGTGTAACCTGCGCTGAACAGCACTACAGGGAACTGCTTGCCCTTTGCACATTCCTTGGGGAAAGGTCCGAAAGGCTCCAAGATTCACTGCCCCTCCTGCTACCAACTGAAGGCTCATAATGAAGCCAGGACCTGGGTGGGGCTGGGAGACAGGAAGGTACAGCAAGTCACAGGGCTGGGATGGGGGAGGGAGATCCCTGACTCCAGATGCCCACCCAAGGCAGGCTCTGACAGGGCCAAAGGTGGCCCAAAGGAAAGCGAAAGTCTCGTTTTGCACTCCCCTTGTCCTTCACTTGCTTCCTAGTTGCGAGTGGCAGGATGGTTTGTTCCTAGCCATGGCCTCTGCACATGTGGCATGACTGGGAGGTTGGCGG
>NW_007760849.1:5078-6455 GCF_000696425.1 Galeopterus variegatus | reverse complement strand
TCACAGGGAGTAAAGATTACTTTCAGCTGAGGCTTCATGGAGAAGAAAGTATTTACATTAGTCCTTGAAGGATTTCTAGGATTCTGAAATGTAATAAAGACAAGGACATTCCAGGTGGAGGGAACAACAAATACCAAGGAATCGAGGCACAGATAGAGGAGTTAGGAGTTTTGTAGGAAATCATGTCTGAAGGATATCAGGGCAGATCCTGGAGGATCAGATCCTCTGATTAAGGAGGGTTTATTTTGTAGTGATGGGGACACAGCATGGAGCTTTAGTTCTGATTAGGACCATCCCCGATGGGTAAACTGTGGATAAGATGTACTGGAGGTGGGAGTAGGATATTGAGAGCTGGACAGAAGGATTGGCATGGTTACTGAGTCTAGGAGAGAGTGTTAGTGTCAAGGCCAGGAGAATATGGACCTTAGAAAAATTTCAAAGTAAAACTCAAAAAGCTTAGGAGTAAAAAAGAGAGAGGAATCAAATATGACCTAGATGTTTGAAGCTTGCAGGTGTTATTAATAGAAATGAAAGTGCTGGAGAACAGCAGGGTTAAGATTAGAGGAAACTAAGTTCACCTGGGCCATGTTCAATTTGAGATGCCAGCCAGATACTGAAGTAATAAATGAAATATAATCCCATTTACATGGTAGTGAGCGAAATCAGCTACACTAATTGTGACACACAATTCATCAGTGTGTCTGTTTATTTTTCCTGAAGTAGTGAAAACATCATAGATTTTTTTCAACATGCAAAATAAAAACCTATAAAATCTATGATTATGGAGAAGAAAATATAAATGCATTTCAATAAAGTTGGAGCAATTAACAGATTTTTTGAGTGTCCCCACACCAAAAAGACAGTACATAGTAGGAATGCAAATATTTGTTGAAGAATGAATGAATGAATGGAGGGGTTAAACCAATACAAAACCAGCATAAGGGAGGAGAACATTTAGGTAAAACTCTATGCTTGGGACCTTCCCTTTCTAAGGGAAGAAGGAGCTCGGGGAGCTGGAGATAAGCTGGAGGGATGTGTTGGTGGGGAGGAGGGAGAAGGCCAAGCAGGAAGCAATAACAAGCTCCATTATTCCAAGAAGAGCATGAATATTTCAGAGTTCCTGAAGCTTGCCTCCCAGGTGTTGAGCCTGCTTCTGAGTGCAGCTTCTAATTTTCCACTTTTCTTTCTTCCTTCGTCTTCCTTCACTGAAGACAATTTGTTCACAATTTTCTGCAAATGAGATGACAGAATGCAATACATATTCTACAGGCACATTTGAAAAAAACTGCTCCTCTCCAGTTTTAGGATTATTCTTAAGCTGTTTTAGAGCCTGATACATTATATTTGCTTCAGAAAGAATCATGAATATGCATTAAT
>NW_007760849.1:0-558 GCF_000696425.1 Galeopterus variegatus | reverse complement strand
ATATATATATATATGAGAGATCTTTGAAAAGTTCATGGAAAGATTTGTATTATCTCCTAATGCTATTTTTCCATGAACTTTTTGAAGTACCCTTGTATATACTATTGTTTCCATCTCTCTGGAGAACCCTACTAAAACAAAGAATAAACTCATATTTTGATAATTTCTTTGTAACCAAGAAATAATGAATAACAAGTGTGGGCAACTGGGTGGGCAACAAGGGGCCTCTATCCATGCCAGCACTAAAATGTCTTCTATGGCTCTAATTTCTGAGATGCCTACTTCCCGGAATTGATAATTATATTTGACACCTGATTTTAAGCTAGACCTGCTTTATTGATATCCCAAGCAATATCATTACTGCATTGCTTAGAGTCTCATTTTTTCTTGGAGACTGTTGTTAAGTATTACATATCCTCAGGTATTTTTTAATTCCCGTGGGTTTTATTTCTTAAAGGGGATTCTTCCTTTTCTGCTGTGTCATTGTTATCCAGAAATATTAAACACTATTTTATTTTTTCCAGTTGCTTTTTTTAATAGCATGCACAATGTTTTTTT
>NW_007760848.1:4609-6455 GCF_000696425.1 Galeopterus variegatus | reverse complement strand
AAAAAGGAAAAAAAAAAAAAAAAAAGTACCTGCATAGCCTTTCATAATAGCTACTCCATTATTAATGTATTCAATAGAATGCTAAGCACCTCTCCCACCACCACCAACAAAAAGACTTAAAAGAGCAATGGGACATAGTGTGATTAACAGACGTCGAGCAGCCCAGAACCGTGGAAGCTGGGCAGTCCCCAAGGGGGATAATCTGCGATTGCTTTATCACTGTAACCTCTCCAACAGCAATTGCTGTGAATTTTTAAGGTGGAGGATAATTGAGAGGGCGAGAAACTAATGTTTATGGAAAATCTACCATGTCTTAGGCACTTTACACAGGTAATGTTATTTAACGCTCACAATAAACCTCTGTTGTAGGTCTTATTAGTATGATTTTACAGAAGAAGATACTGACATTCAAGTTAAGTAGAAATATCTGATGTTTCCATTATTTCTTTCTCTTGCTTCTGCCCCTTGCGTTTGTTCCCCTAATGTCCTCATTCTTTTTCTTATCATGTTATTTTTTTCTGCCTTAAGATTATTGTCCCAATTTAACTTGTTTTAACCCTAAAAAATTGTTAAATGTTTTGTATAATTCGTAAGTTGCTACCATAGATCTTTAATAGACCGAACCACCCAAATACTGATTTAAAGATATGTTTGAGCATTCATATAACTTGCTCTGTTCACATATTCAGGCATATAGATAGATATTTAGGCATTCAAATACATTTCCAAAGCTTAACCCTAGTACGAAATATTTAATAATTACAGAGTGTCACATTTGTGTAGTATTTTACATGTTTCAGAACACTTTCACATTTATTTTCTCTTCATGTCTCTTCAAAACAAGTTGATGAGGTGTTGTTACAGTTCCTCAGCTGGGAAAATTTGGTTGTCTCATGCACATGACACAGTGCCTAGGGAGGGAACCAGCACCCCTGCACCCAGCCACAAGGATCTTAGACGTGAGGATTTTTACAGTGGCCAGAAGCCTGGGACCAAGGCATACTCCTGATCATAATCTGTCTGATGAGAGTAAGTATACAGCTCATCTACACTGATTTAGAAATAAATAATCCACTAAAGTGGCTTTTTCTCACAATGAAAATCACCTTATGGTTTCTCTTATTATTATTGTTATGTAACAATACATGGTAATTATGAAGATTCAAAAGTAACCTAAACGTCGAAGGATGGAAGTAATAATAGTGAAATTTTACCCCTCTAATACTCTGATATAATCTCCATTAACATTTTAGAGATTGTTTTTTTTTTTTTTTTTTTACTGACCGGTAACGGGATCGCAACCCTCGGTGTTGCGCCCGCACCACGCTCAGCCAGTGAGTGGGAACCGGTCTCCACATGGGAGCCGAACCCTTGGCGGGAGCACCGCCGCGCTCCAAAGCGGCGCACTCTCCAGTGCACCACCGGGCCGGCCCTAGAGATTGTTTTTTAATGTACCTTTTAATACACATAGATATACACATTATATAAGTAAAATAAGTATGATCTTTTTAAAAAATGCTGCCTTAGGCCGGCCCGTGGCTCACTCGGGAGAGTGTGGTGCTGATAACACCAAGGCCACGGGTTCAGATCCTATATAGGGGTGGCTGGTTTGCTCACTGGTTGAGCATGGTGCTGACAACACCAAGTCAAGGGTTGAGATCCCCTTACCGGTCATCTTTATAAGAAACAAAAAAACAAAGAAACAATGCTGCCTTAAAAAAATTTGTGGATATCTTTTTTTTTGAAAAAAGTTGTGGCTTATTCTGCTTACATTTTTCTCCTCTTCTCCCAACCAACCTCATCCTTTCAAATTATCAATATCATCAACTTGGTAAATATGTTTTTC
>NW_007760848.1:2360-3833 GCF_000696425.1 Galeopterus variegatus | reverse complement strand
GAGCGTGGTGCTGACATCACCAAGCCAAGGGTTGAGATCCCCTTACCGGTCATCTTTATAAGAAACAAAAAAACAAAAAAACAAAGCAGCCTTAAAAAAATTTGTGGATATCTTTTTTTTTTGAAAAAAGTTGTGGCTTATTCTGCTTACATTTTTCTCCTCTCCTCCCAACCAACCTCATCCTTTCAAATTATCAATATCATCAACTTGGTAAATATGTTTTTCTATATATAAATTCATATGCTTATAATCATGTAAGCATAAAAACCCATATAGAGGTCTTTTCAGTCCTCTAGAGAATGGGATTATGTAATTTCCATTTCTCTGTATTTTGCTTTCTCATACTGTGAAACTGCCTCTAAATCAACTCATGTATTTGTAACACATTCTCTTAATAGCTGCATGTATTTCTTAGTGTAGAATGCCTTGATAGGCATTCACTTCATTTCCATTTTTTTGACAGTATAAAACAATGCTATAATCAATATATTTTGTAATATTTTGTAGTGATTCTTTAGAGTGATTTAGACTGGAAAACACATTGTAAATTCTTTGTTATTCACTTTTCCTCATCTTACCTTTCTGCTGACTCTTTCTTTTGATTCTTTGTTATCTTTACTCTGAGGAGAAGACATTTGCCTGAGAATCTCCTTCTTGCCAGGTGGGATTGAATCATTATCTTCGCTCTCTAATTTAAACTTTCTCCAATCATTTATTACTCCTTTGGGTCCTGGAATAAAATTAATAATAAATTGCTTCTCTTTTTATCTTCAAAAGGACTATTTGCACAAATGAAATTTGTGTAAGCATTGCCATAGGAATAGACTTGTCATTTCCTGCATTAGAAACAAACATCTTGTTTGGGCTAGACATTTTTGAATGCCCTACTCATAAAATGTTCCCCCACAATTATCTTGTTAAATGAGTTTTGGCAAAGAATCTTTTTGAAACATCTGCACAAATGAAAATACAAACTATGCACTTTGAACTATTGGCAAAAGTTTGTGGTAAAGATACTTGAAAATTAGAGTATAGGGAGGAAACTAGAATTTTAGAAAAATAGCACTGTTATTACATAAGAAAGAAGCTTCAGCAATGAACTAAAATTGGTACTACCCCATCAATAAAGGAAACTGGGAATGTTGGGGAAACAATAACAATAGTATGTAAAAGACGACCCGTGGGAAGGAAGCCTGACCTCAATAAAACTAAAATGGCTTTCAGAAAATCATTATGTAAACGTCCAGTTCCTTCTAAGATTCTAGGAATCTTTTACAAATATAAAAAGAATGGGATTTTCAGATATAAGAAAAACTAGTTAAATCAAGGATGATCCAACTGGAATTCTAATGTTCAGTTGCCTTGATTAGTAAGAACAGTGCTTAGAATAACTTAAATTCTTGAAAACATGCAATATTAAATTAAATATGCTTCATTAAAGCTTAGTCATATCCATATGTTTAATATCATATT
>NW_007760848.1:0-1061 GCF_000696425.1 Galeopterus variegatus | reverse complement strand
CGGCCATCCCATATATGGGATCCAAACCCGTGGCCTTGGTGTTATCAACACCGCACTCTACTGAGTGAGCCACAGGCCGGCCCCACTTTCCCTTTTTTTAAAAAGGTAGTTTATTATCTTCAATTATACAGAGAAGAAAATTCTGTGCAGAGAAGTTAATTTTTTAAAAATTTCAAGTGGTTCTAGAAAACTCCAGAGTTGAGATTTAAATTCAAGAAAGCCCAACTTCAAAGTCATTGTTTTTAAGTACTGTTCCTTTTTTATACCAAACTCACACAGATGTTGAATCCATGCCTGGAATGCAATTCAGAGAGATCTTTTGAGATCACTCAGGTAAGCTCATGAAAGGTAGAAGGGTATTTTAAGTTTGCTAGTTTTCTCACCTTTTACTAGATGTTTTCCCAGAATCATCACATAAAACTTAATCAAAGTATACACACTTTTCCTTACCTTGCTTTTTCCATTTCATGATATATCTCAGAGGTTTTTTTCATATATGTACATAAAGAGGTTCTTCCTTTTTAAAAAATGGAGGCATGCTATTCCACTGTGTAGATATACATAATTTACTTAGATGGTTTTTTATGACTGTACATTGTTGTTTACACATTTTTTTCTATTACATATGATGCTGAGTGAAGCACCTTGCACATACATTTTTTTCTGTCTGTGCAAGTGTGTCTATGGTTATATAAGTAAAATTGCTCAAAGGGCATACACATTTCTAATTTTGATATTGCCAGACTGCCCTTACAGGGATTGTACCAATTTACACTCCTATCAGTAATGTATGAGGGTGCCTCATTCCAAAAACGTGTTAGTAAACATTTTTACTTTTACCAACTGTATGAAAAAATATTTCTTACTTTAGTTCTAACTTTATTTATTTATTTATTTATTTATTTTTTCCTTTTTGTCTTTTTTCGTGTCCAGCAACGGATTGCAACCCTCAGTGTCACGCCCGCACCGGACCAGGACCGGCAACGGGATCGCAACCCCTGGCGCTGTGCCCGCACCTCGCTCAGCCAGTGAGCGGGAACCGGTCTGCATGTGGGATCCGA
>NW_007760847.1:6091-6455 GCF_000696425.1 Galeopterus variegatus | reverse complement strand
CATTTCTGATACCCTGGGCTAATTCCTTCCTGCCAGAAGGTAATTAGCAATTGGCTATTGTGATGGAGAATGGGTCCTTATGAACAGCTTAGTTTCTAGGATGAGCAATTCCTTGTTATATCAAGTCAATTTCAAATTATTGAAAAAAAGTTTTCATTTTTTTCCTGTCCTAACCTTATATCTACTCTGTCTTTTTTGTAGAAGATAAGGTAAACTCTTTCTATGAAAAATGCGTTTATTATAAAAATAGCAGAGGTGGGGCAGGAGGAGGCTATCAAACAAAAATTAACTGAAAACATCCTCGATAATGTGGCAAATACATTTTTCATGAATTCTTCACTATGTTATTAATGTGTATTTCTGT
>NW_007760847.1:0-1043 GCF_000696425.1 Galeopterus variegatus | reverse complement strand
TGGGGATGTGCAAAATTTCTTATGGGTTTTCTTTTCCTTGGTCGAATGGACATTACAATTTAAAAAAAAAAAAAATTTCAATTCTTCCCTTTGAGATTTTCATGTTTTGGTAATATACCAAATAAATAGCAAATTCAGGACCACTACTTGGTAATTTTTTTCCTTGATCAAAAGTTCAAAATATATATTACAAGACTGATTTTATGTAATAAACAGCAGTGAGTAATGCATTACTTTATGTCATAGGTTTAAAGCTGCATGTTTAAAAACAACTTAACTATTCTAAACTTGACAGGAATTAGTGATATTTGCATTAGAGTAAGCTCAAACTACATTTTAGTAAAAATCAAATGGGCAAGTATTAAAATAGACTTCCTGTTAAAGAGTTAACAGTTATAAAATTTATTTCATAATATTGTATTTCATTGTCAAAATACTATATCATTGTTCAGACATCTGATTTCGAAAATAATTTTGAGATGTGTTTGAATTAAAGAAATAAAATAGTATATTTTGAAACAATAAATTTGGCAGATAAGGGTATATGATTTTTTAAAATCATTTTTGTGTGAATATTTAGTATAATTTTTAAGATGTAATAATTTTAAAGAAAATAACCAACTTAAGCAATTTATGCATATTGTCTTCACATATTAAACTGAAATTCTTAAAGTTGGCAAGGACTTCGAACATTTAACTACAGGCATAGACTTATGAAATCACTATTTTTTTAAAAATTCTTTAACCATTTACCTAAGTTATAATACAGCTCTTTACTAAACCCTATTTCTCTCTCTTTAAAACATACCCATACATACATACACATAATTTTGCTCTAAATCTGAGATTCTGTCTTTATGGAAAGTAGGTTTTAAGGGATAGGGCTTAGGAGAAATTCACATATTTCTATTTTTCTCCCTTCTCCCCTCATCTGGTTTTGGAGGGCCATGTTTTTGAAGGAAGGGAAGAAGCAGAGCAACTCCATTTCTGATACCCTGGGCTAATTCCTTCCTGCCAGAAGGTAATTAGCAATTGGCTATTGT
>NW_007760846.1:6195-6455 GCF_000696425.1 Galeopterus variegatus | reverse complement strand
GGGCTTTCAAAGAACGGAAGGGCTGTTAAGATTTGGCTCAGATCTTCACTGCTGTAGACTCAGGATTTATGTCTATCTAATGATTTGCAACGTCTCCAAATATTAAGTTTTACAGTGATTTCAGCCTGTGTACTGTTATCTACTCCCTGAAAGTCTAAGACCTTTGTAGATCAGTTCACGTAATTTAATGCATGCTTTTTCTTTGTTCTCTTTTTCAACTGCATTTTATTTCTCTTAAGCCATGTTTTCCACAAAAATAT
>NW_007760846.1:2408-3219 GCF_000696425.1 Galeopterus variegatus | reverse complement strand
TCCAACATTCAAACTATACTAAAATAAAATTCAGTAAGTACCAAGGTGCTTAATATGCAACTGAATACACTTCACTCACTGACCATTTTAAGGAATAAAGCATCAGACATTGTAGATGCAAGAAATTCATTACATGTTTGCAATTCCTGAGGATTTGTACTTTTTAATGAAATCTTTCCACTGTCATTTTCTATATGGTCAATTTAATATTATTATTTGTCTTTTTTTTTTTTTTCGTGTCCGGCAACAGACCGCAACCCTCAGTGTCGCACCCGTACCGGACCGGGACTGGCAACGGGATCGCAAACCTCGGCGCTGCGCCCGCGCCTCGCTCAGCCAGTGAGCAGGAACCGGTCTGTATGTGGGATCCGAACCCTCGGCGGGAGTGCCTCCGCACTCCCAAGCAGCGCACTGTAGCAGCACGCCACCGGGCCGGCCCTAATATTTCTTTTATTTCTATTAATTAAATATGCTAACATACCTTCTGGCACAATTACTTGTTTGGCATTTTAGCTATCTGCCTTTGTAGTGAGATGGGCAATTTTGTGATGACTCCATTAAACATATTTTCAGGGAAATCAATCATTAAAACATGCCTGTTTTATAGACAGTATGTTTACTGAAGTGACTGAATTAATTTAATATACTATTCCTCAAAATTCTTCTTGTAGCCCCTAATTTTGCAAAATATTCATAATTATATATGTTACAAACAAATACAGTCTTTTGAATATGGTTATAGAGATGGTAAAAAGCTAAGTAAATACTGAACAAAGAATTGAGGATTACAATAACAATAGCCATTGCAGAG
>NW_007760846.1:0-506 GCF_000696425.1 Galeopterus variegatus | reverse complement strand
ACACACACACACACACACACACACACACACACACACATCTCCAATTTATAATGTGAAGAAAATTATCCAGTAGGAAAGTTAATGTTTGGAAGCAACAACATATTTTAGACTAATGTGAGCTTCTGGCTTTGTTTAAATTTGTGTTTATCAACAAACTCTGTGTGACGATGCAGTAATTCAACTGAAAGAAGCAAAGTGTCTGAATTGGCATAGAAATTTGATTGCAGCAGAGACAGAGTCTACACTTTTAAAAATTAACATATATTAATGTAAACTTATAGAAAAATGTATAACAAAAATATATTTTATTGTAATTAACTGAAATTTTATCTGCCAAAACTGCATGATTGAGTCCAACAAGGCTACAATAATTTTGTTCCAGAGATGTCAGTTAATACTACTACTTTTTTGAAGAAAGCATACCTATGAAATGAGAAATGGGAGTATATAGCAGAATACAAATTCTTACTTTTTACTCTTTTTATGAATATAATAAATTTTTATTA
>NW_007760845.1:5581-6455 GCF_000696425.1 Galeopterus variegatus | reverse complement strand
TGTTTTGTTTTTTTAATTCTAGAGCAGTGGTTCTCAGAAAAAAAAGATTCTACTTTATTGCATTTTTACAAGTTTGAAAACCACTGCTATAGGAGATTTGCTTAATTCAGAAACTACTGTACTACATAACTAAAGTCTAAACGGCAGTCCAAACTTGAAAGTTATCTGTAGATCAAATTCTAAGCTTCACAAGGACAATGAACTGTATCTGTTTACTCTGTGAACACCCATCATTCAGCATAGTACTTGCCACAAGAAGACACTCAAATATTTAGTGAACAAATAAATGGCTGCAGAAGTACAGAAAAGGAAATGATGGTAAGGGAAAACATAAATTACATTTCCATATTTTCTAAAAGCATGGCATGCTATCAAATGGACTCCACTAAAAGCACAAGCATGGATAACAATAAAGTTTATTTATAGAGTTAAATATAATTAACCATGCATACCCACCAGGCTTGATGTCCTTGTAAACAAAGTTTTCCAAGCCATATATGAACTCTCCTGAATATGCGCCTGCATCCGCATGGCAGCAATAACCAAAACGCAATGCATTTAGAAGACACAATGCATTTCACATGTAAAATATGCCTAAACTTAATTTCAAGGAATCAGAAATCATGTTGCAAGAAAACTTAAATATGGTGACAACAAAATCATTTATTTTTAAGGAAATATTCACAGTGATACCATTTTCATTCTTTCAACATACAGACTTTATTTTCATAATATTAAAACAAAAATTCTTAATTAAAATTTTAACAATCATTTCAAAATTAAGCAAGACAGGCAAATATCAATTATGACTACTGTCTCATTAAAATCTTTGACAAATTTTCAAACAGAGCAACAATCTGCTATTTTAGTTCTA
>NW_007760845.1:3418-3704 GCF_000696425.1 Galeopterus variegatus | reverse complement strand
TATTAGACGTGCTCCAGCAAAATAAATGAGAAAACTAAGAGAAAAAGGCAAAGGATCCAGGAAATAGTAAATTAAACACAGAAAAGCAATGAAGACCAGTCCCAGGATGACAACTGTGTAGCAGGCCTGAAAAACAATAGTTCAGAGAGAGAACTCCAAGAGAAAACGGGATAGGTGGAGAGTATCAATAGATGCATTTGAACAAATGGAAAATAATACCAATAGCCATATAACATGCAAATTTCATGTAACATGTGAAAGGAATTAAAGGTAAGTTTATATAGAA
>NW_007760845.1:0-763 GCF_000696425.1 Galeopterus variegatus | reverse complement strand
CTGAATTTTAACTCTATTCCAACAAAACCAAAATTTTATCATCCAAGAAGCTACAATGTAACTTTAATATATTATATAGGCCTAATAGTCCCATTCACACAAAATTACTACTACAGATGTTCATCCTCTATAGATAAATCATCTGGTAAATAGCCCATTTACCAGACCCAAACATTTCAGTTTCCTAAGCATTGAAGATGCAGCAGTTGGGCCGAGCCCGTGGCGTACTTGGGAGAGTGCAGCGCTGGGAGTGCAGCAGCGCTCCCGCCGCCGGTTCGGATCCTATATAGGGATGGCCGGTGCGCTCACAGTGCTCACTGGCTGAGCGCGGTGCGGCCGGTCTCAAAAAGGACAAAAAAAAAAAAAAAAAAAGAAGATGCAGCAGTCAAAATTTCACAAATGCTCGGTATAAAACGTACAGCAGGTTATCATTTGCCATTTATACTGTCAACTGCTAAAACAGATGAGACTAGGGCTGGCCCATTAGCTCAGCTGATTAGAGCATAGTGTTGTAACACCAAGGTTGAGGGTTCAGATCCCCATATTGGATAGCCACAAAAAAAATAAACAAATAATTTTTATAATAATAAAATAAATGAGACTATACCATGCCTTTTCCTACAGATCACTGGAAACACTAAAATATTTTTTAAGCAATCACAAGCTATGTTCACACACACACAAAAATAAAAGTTTGGGGTCTGCATCTCAATAGAAAAAATATAACTTAATTATATATATTACAGATTATAAATGTATAATT
>NW_007760844.1:5871-6455 GCF_000696425.1 Galeopterus variegatus | reverse complement strand
AAAAAAATAAAAGAGAATATGGACAACCACATCCATTCATACACAGACGCTCCTTGACTTTTGACGAGATTATGTCCTGATAAACCCACTGTAACGTGAAAATACTATAAATTGAAAATGCATTGTATACACCTAACCTACCGAACATCATAGCCTAGCCTACCTTAAACGTGCTGAGAACACTTACGTTAGCCTACAGTGGGGCAAAATCACCTACACAAAACCTATTTTATGATAAAGTTGGAATATCTTATGTAATTTATTAAATACTGCCCAGAATGGCAAGAGAGTATTGAACTGCATGTCGTTAACCCAGGAAAAGATCAAAATTCAGAACTCAAAATACGGTGTCTACTGAATGTGTACTATTTTCGCACCATTGTGAAGTCGAAAAAATGCAAGTCAAACCATTGTACCTCGAGGTCCGTCTATGGCAGTTATTTGAGTAGTGCGTAGGGAGGCATTGAAATGGGACCTTCTTCCTTAATGTCCTGGACCAGATGCTTTGAAGCTGTGTGGCTTTGAGCGCTCACTTAGCCTTGCTGAGGCATCTTATCAGTTGCACGGGTGGGAGATAATCCATG
>NW_007760844.1:0-434 GCF_000696425.1 Galeopterus variegatus | reverse complement strand
TCCTGGTGTGAAATGGGAAAAAGGATGCTTACATGAGTTAATGTTTACCCATTCTGTCATCCATGTACTTATTTATGTATTCATTCATTCATTCATTCTTAAGCCCCAAGCATGTACCAGGTTCTAGGATACCACAGCAAATAAGCCATCATGTCTAGCTTTAAGAAGCTCAAAGATTATGAGGTTGATAGACAGGTAGACAGTCAATTACAATACAGAAGGTTCAGATTTCTGGTAAATGACAAAATAGGGAGCAGTGACAGCCTGTGGTCACCTAAAACCACATAGCAGAGGGTTATAAAAATATAATGTTGGTTGCTAGTCCCAAACCGTCCTCTTTTCTAGAGGACTTGATTCAGTTCCTGTAATCCATGCTTTGCTAATCCAATCACAGTAATCCCCCCTTGCTAGTGATTGATTTAGACACGGGTCTG
>NW_007760843.1:0-6455 GCF_000696425.1 Galeopterus variegatus | reverse complement strand
GGCGGGAGCGCTGCTGCACTCCCAGCGCAGCACTCTCCCGAGTGCGCCACGGGCTCGGCCCACCAGACTTACCTTTTAACATCAAACTTCAGAGCTCATGTTACCCCAATTTGAAAACTCTTGGAGATTCCCCACCATCTTCAATGTCAAATCCTAACTCTCCTCGCTGTCACCTGTCACCTTCCATCCTGGGCTCTGGCCACAACGGATTACCAGCTTTCTTTTAAAAAGCTCTGTTCTCGCTTCTCCGAGTTTGTTCCCATCTGTCACCTGCACTTCTCTCCCTGTCCCACACTGCCTGTTTATTACCTCGCTACACCTATTTAAAAAAAAAAATCTTCATCTAGTTCCTTTTGAGAGACTGAATATACAAATGGACAATGGTCAGATTATATATAAAAATAAAGTTCTGACCCACAACCTCTAGCAACCTGCCCAGGAAACCAGCCCCTTCAATTAACAGCCCCGCATGCCAGGCTGCTAGGAAGTGGGACCGCTGTCTCTAGCAACAATCAAGGAAGCCAAACAATAACCTCCTGAACAATTTGCCCCAAATGGCCAGCACTTGACTAATAACTGACAGTTTCCCTACCTTTTGTCCCTACTTCCAACTTAGGACCAACCAGAGAAAGCCAAATATGCTTCCTAAGCAATTACATAGGATGCCTGCTCCTAGTTAGCTGCCTCCAGCTTCCCTGTGCCCACAGCCTCCAGTCAGGGCACACCTGAAGCCATCCCTTTTGCCCACNGGAGCGCCGCTGCGCTCCCAAGCGGCGCACTGTAGCAGTGCGCCACCGGGCCGGCCCCAGACCTACCTTTTAACATCACACTTCAGAGCTCATGTTACCCCAGTTTGAAAACTCTTGGCGATTCCCCACCATCTTCAATGTCAAATCCTAACTCTCCTCACTGTCACCTGTCACCTTCCATCCTGGGCTCTGGCCACAACGGATTACCAGCTTTCTTTTAAAAAGCTCTGTTCTCGCTTCTCCGAGTTTGTTCCCATCTGTCCCCTGCACTTCTCTCCCTGTCCCACACTGCCTGTTTATTACCTCGCTACACCTATTTAAAAAAAAAAAAAATCTTCATTTAGTTCCTTTTGAGAGACTGAATATACAAATGGACAATGGTCAGATTATATGTAAAAATAAAGCTCTGACCCACAACCTCTAGCAACCTGCCCAGGAAACCAGCCCCTTCAATTAACAGCCTCGCATGCCAGGCTGCTAGGAAAGTGGGACCGCTGTCTCTAGCAACAATCAAGGAAGCCAAACAATAACCTCCTGAACAATTTGCCCCAAATGGCCAGCACTTGACTAATAACTGACAGTTTCCCTACTTTTTGTCCCTACTTCCAACTTAGGACCAACCAGAGAAAGCCAAATATGCTTCCTAACCAATTACATAGGATGCCTGCTCCTAGTTAGCTGCCTTCAGCTTCCCTGTGCCCACAGCCTCCAGTCAGGGCACACCTGAAGCCATCCCTTTTGCCCACTGAAAGTCTGCCCACTCCTCTGCCTGCCTTTGAGTCTCTGTCAAAATGCAAGTTCATCAGTCACCATTGGCTGACTCCCTTGCTATAGCAGGCTCTGAATAAATAGGCTTTGCTTTTCTCATTTGGGTGGTCTTTGTTTATTTGCACAATTTGTAAAACTATTAAGAAAACAAAATAAAACAAAACAAAAACACCAGCAAAACAATCGAATCACTGGTTCCTATTTTGTTGTATATTCAGAGAAATTCCTTTCTTTTGTTAAATCAGTTCCCTAATCTGGATAGAAAGTGGTTAATCTCCACACTAGCCTAAAAACAAATGGTCGGATGCCTTAGGTCACCATGGGAGTCTTCCAGCACATTTTGTTGGGTTTTGTTCAACATGCTGCTATAATAAATCTTGTCTATTCACTGGGTCACTCTGTAAATATTAATTTGAAGTTACTTATCTCAGAGGTGACATTTTACTTTACTAGAACCACTTCACTCATTTACCTGAAAGGGTAAGATAATAGGATGTCTTTTCAGCTTGTGATAAGTGTCGTTCCTCCTGGCAGAAAGCCCCTTAGACTTCCCGCCTCTTGGGCCAGCCTCCCAAGGCCTTTTCTTGGCATTTCCTTCTTCTCACTTTAACCTAAAAATCTGATCCTTGAAGTTCTGGATCTCAGTTTTCCAAGACTTCCAGAGACCCTGATTAAGCAGTAGAAATTGAATAGCCTGCCAACCTGGTAGGACTGAAAGGCTCAGGACGCTGTTCTTTAAAATGAGTTATTTTATCCTAAAGCAAAAATTCTCAAAAGCTTCAGTGGCTTTTCCCCTGGCTACAGAATAAAATCCAGATCTGTGAGCCTGTCCACCAAATCCAGCCTGATTTCTACCAACTATTCTCCTACCAGGATCCTGTGCGCCAGGAAAACTGAACCGCCTGGTTTGTGCCTCCTGCCTGCTCGCCTTTGTGCTCATGGCTCCCCCGGCTCGGGCTGCCCCTCTGCCCACCTCATCTGGGCAGGTGGCCGTGTCTCTTGTTCTTCAAGTCCAGCACTGGCTGCAGGAAAAGCACCCCGTGAGGAAATCACTCTACTTTTTTACTTCACAGCTACGGGATGCTGAGCAAGTACTTAACCTTTCTGAGTCTCTTTTATCACCTGTAAACTGTTTAATACTAATTACCAGATAGGTCTGAGGATTTAAAGAGAAAAATACTTATTAAAACATTCCCAGGGCCGGCCCGGTGGTGCACTGGAGAGTGTGCTGCTTGGGAGTGCGGCGGCGCTCTCGCCGAGGGTTCGGATCCCATGTGGAGACCGGTTCCCGCTCGCTGGCTGAGCACGGTGCGGGTGCAATGCCAAGGGTTGCGATCCCGTTACCGGTCAGTAAAAAAGACAAAAAGGAAAAAAAAAAAACATTCCCAGCCTAATGTTCTCTTTCTTGACATGGGTGGTTACACAAGCATTTGCTTTGTGATAATTTATTGAAGTACATATTTATGTTTTTGTACTTTTCCTTATGCATGTTGATGTTAATTAAAAAGTTAGAAACAATCGCCCAGTCCAGCTTAGTGGGGTCTTAATAAATATTATAAATATTGGTTCTCTTTCCTCCTTGTCTTTTTCTCTTTCTTTTTGGTGGCTGGCCAGTACCCTGACCTTGGTGTCACAGCACCATGCTCTGATCAACTGAGCTAACTGAGCTAACTAACCCTTTGTCTTTTCCTGCTAGAAGGCAGATGACCAGAGCTGGGTTGGATGGCTAATGCAGGACTCACAGATCAACATTCACAAGCATTTAAATGTGCTACACTGAAGTTATAAGAATACTAAGATGAAATTTATTAGAAATCAAGCTGTAGGAGGTTTGAAAAGACACAGCACAAGTAACAGTAGAAGATTTGCTTTAAGAAAAATTATGAAAAAGCTCAGAGATTTCAATTTACTGTAAACTTAATCTGAGTCAGCAGTCTACCTTGGCCACTAAACTCTCTAACCTTCTGTGAAACAAGCAAATACACCATAGTCAAACGAGAACAAAACAAAAATCTCAACACAATTTTAGGATTCAATAGAGGTGTAATGCTCAGATCGCAGGAGGTAAATGTACCCGCTGGTTCCCGCATCCATCAGACCATAGCTACACTGTATGTGTTCGGTCATGGAAGCCTCTTTGACCAACAAGCATGGCCAGAGTTCAGTGACCGGGATCCTCAGAGGGTCTTCAGACCATGTCAAATGAAGATCTGGAGAATTTAGCCTTAAGAAAATGTTTCGAAGCTGCTTGGGAGGGCTTCACATATTTGAAAGGAATTTGTCAGGAGTGATTATGTTTATTCTATATAGTCCTATAATGGAAAACTTGAATCAATAGTTGACAGTCTGGAGAGGCGGACTTTGGAACAGATTAAGGAAAGAATGAGGTAGATCATTGTGGGGCTAAAAATGGAATAGGCCACCTGTCTCTTATTGGCAGTATGTAAGCAGAGCTCTATGGATACACACCATGGCCATTGTGGACTATATTTTTATTTTGGGTGGGATAGCAGATTATATGCATTCTGTTATGGGTTTAATTGTCCTCCAGAAAGATATGTTTAAGTCCTAACCCCTGGTACCTATAAATGTGACCTTATTTGGAAATGAGGTCTTTGCAGGTATAATCACATTAAGATGAGGTTGTTAGTTAGGGTGGACCCTAATCCAGTATGACTGGTGTCCTTATAAGAAGAGACACACAGACAGGGAGGAGGTCATGTGAAGACACACAGATGCACAGAGGGAAGATGGCTATGTGACATCAGAGGCAGAGAACAGAGTTATGCAGCTTCAAGCCAAGGATTGCTGGCAATAACCAAAAGCCAGGAGAGAAAGCGTGGCTCTACTGATACCTTGACTTCAGACAGAATTCTAGCCTCCAGAACTGTGAATACCATTGTGTTGCTTTAAGCTCCCTGGTTGGTGGTACTTTGTGACAGCAGCCCTCAGAAACTCAGACACCCAAATCCATTCCCATTCATAGCCTCTGAATCCCTATTAGTCAGATAGCAACAATAAAGCAGACCTGCCTTACAGAATAGTTAAGACACAACCATGGTGACAGTGTTGACCCTAAACCCTCTTGTCTTTGGAACCTTCTCCAGCAATGCTCATGGCTGCTGAACCCCTGGGAGACCCTCTACCACACTTCACCTTTCCCTTCCAGCCCTGCTTTCAGCTTGGTGTTGCCTGTGCTAACACTCTGGAAGCTCTGTGAAGCCCACAGTCAAGGCCAGGGAGCTACAATAGCATCGTCTTGTTTATAGCAGGAATCAATGGGTTTTGAGATCTCCAGCCCAGCATATTCAGAAAAAGCCTTCCTGAGATGCAAACAACTCCCTTACAAATGAACTTTTGGAATACACAGTCATCTGTGAGTTCAGGGACAATCTGTGTTTGACACTCAGGCCCAGTTTATAGATAAGGTTATAACATTGCAGCATATTGTAACATTCAACAGTCCAGAAACATGCTGAAAGAGCTCATAAAGCAACTCATTTTTCCTCCCACTGGAACTCAGGAATGTCCTTTAAGGACTTTTGCTGAGATATGCGGATGATTTGCTTTTCAAAAATCTGTAAATCAGGACCTCCATGTGATTCTCGCCCAAGTCCCACTGATCACGTGCAGAGCTTCTCTGGGTGCCTGGTTCTCCCTGCAGTGGCAAACAGACGGGGCCTGCGTGGGTTGAGACCCAGATCCAGAAAGGGAGGCTGTGAGAAGTTCTCCCTGAGGACAGCAAGCACAACCCGGAGTTCCCTCTGGCCTCCTTACAAAGATAGCAAAGACTTGAGTCCTTGAATCCCCTACAGTGTGTGTCCTTGATCAGGGTGTGCTTCTGTGTGCTGGTCTCCCTGCACCCACCGCAGCCAAACAGCTCGACTTGATGGCTTTACACATTGGGGTGCTGCATAAGACTGCACTTTAAAAGGGAGTCAGCCAGCTGCTAACATATGTTTGTGTGTGTACCAATTTGAAAACCACTCCTATGGTCTGGAAGAACATTGTGGCGGGTTGAACAGTGACTTCCCCAAAAGGTATGCCCTTGCCTTAACTTCTGGAACCTGTAATGTGACCATATTTAGAAAAAGGATCTTTGCAGATGTAATTAAGTTAAGGATCTCAAGATGAGATCATCCTGGATTATCCAGGTGGCCCTAAATCCAATGACAAGTGTCTTTTTAAGAGAGGGAAGAACAGAAGACACAGACACAGTGAGAAGAAGAGAAAGCCATGTGAAGACAGAGGCAGAGACTGGACTGATGTAGCCACAAGCCAAGGGATGCCGGACCCCCAGAAGCTGGAGGAGACAGGAAACGGTTCCCTCTAGAGCCTTCGGAGGGAGCGTGGCCCTGCGCATCCCTTGATCGCACACTTCTGATGCCCAGAACGAAGAGGATAAACGTCTGTGTTGAGCTACCACATTTGTGCTGACTTGTCACAGCAGCCACAGGAAACTAATAGAAACATCACCAGGCATTTGAGTGTCCCTCTATGAAGGGGATGGGATCTTGTCCTTTCCTAAGCCCTCCCCTGGGCCCTGCCTATAAAAGAAACATTATAATTCTACTTCTGGGACTCTAAACATGCAAAAATTAAACTCTAAAAACGTTTATCACATTGCTGTTTGGAATGAAGGAAAGTTGGAGACCATCTGAATGTCTCACCATAGGGGATCAGTTAAGTCAACTGTGGTGCAGCCATAGAAGAGAATCCTATGTAACCATTAAAATAACATTACAGAATGTGACTATTGATGTGGAAAGATGTTACCAATTTTCTTGTATAAAAGTGCATTATGGTATGACCTCATTTAAAAAATGCATAAGTACAGTACATGCATTATGCATCTACACATGGAAAAATCTAGAAGGGAATGTTAGTGTTTCTCCTTGAGAGGGTGGGTGTTTTGTGTTCTTTTCTTTCTCTATGTTG
>NW_007760842.1:5704-6455 GCF_000696425.1 Galeopterus variegatus | reverse complement strand
CATACTCTCAAAATAATGCTTTACTAACTGATAGTAAAAAAAAGTTGTTCTTGGGCCGGCCCGGTGGCACACTGCTACAGTGCGACGCTTGGGAGCGCGACGGCGCTCCCGCCGAGGGTTCGGATCCCACATACAGACTGGCCGCTCACTGCCTGAGCGAGGTGCGGGCGCAACACTGAGGGTTGCGATCCGTTGCCGGTCACGAAAAAAGACAAAAAGGGAAAAAAAGAAAAAAAAGTTGTTCTTTTTTTTTCTTATTGATTACATATTTTCTGCTCTAATATCTTAAGCACACCCATGGAAAAAAGAAAAAATAAAAGCAGTTACTTTAAAAAACATTTGATACTAGCAGCTCCAAACATGGAAGGAGTTAAACACTCCAAATTTTCAAACTCATTTAACTATTTAAAAATTATGTGTAGGGCTGGCCCGGTGGTGCACTGGAGAGTGCGCCACTTGGGAGCGCTGCGGCACTCCCGCCGAGGGTTCGGATCCCATGTGGAGACCGGTTCCTGCTCACTGGCTGAGCGCGGTGCGTGCGCAACACCAAGGGTTGTGATCCCGTTGCTGGTGCCCGGTACGGGCGTGACACCGAGGGTTGCGATCCCGTTACCGGTCAGTAAAAAAGACAAAAAGGAAAAAAAAATTATGTGTAAAGTAGTCTCTATAAAAGGGTAAAAAATGATTTGATTTACAATATTGGTCTATATATCATAGTCTTTCCTATCCTTTAAAAGATACCTTATAGCTG
>NW_007760842.1:0-593 GCF_000696425.1 Galeopterus variegatus | reverse complement strand
TGTGATAGTTTTAAGACTGTTATTTTTGTATCCCATTAAATGTTTCCAACGTTTCTTTTCAGTAATATTTAAATGGTTTAATATAAAAGAAAAAAAAAGAAAAAGAAGAAATAGAAATTTCCTTTCAAGGGTCATGAAGTTATTGTCACCTTTGAAAGAAATCGGCAGAGCGTGGGCTGCTCCATCCCTTCATCCTTCTATCAATCTCCCGAACAGCGTGGCAGCAGCCATTTACACACCAGGAAGAAATAAAGTCTCTGAACAACTGTGTGTTCAGTGTGTTATTTCGCTCTCCCAATGTCAGTCGAAAGTGTTTTCATCCTTCAATGTTTTCTTGGCCTGGCAGAAAAATGGATAATGGACAATGATATGGATGACAAAGTGCATGGGCTCTGAAGCTGATGAGGAGGAGAGAGAATTGGACAAGAAAAACACTTCTTAGGCCACAGCATTAGGAAAACTCTCAAATGAACACACACTCAAGTGGAGCTCTTATGTTGCTTCTCTGTTATAGAATGCTTTCTTTTCTCAAGCTCATGCAATCTTATCTCTTTGCTTAGATACTGTGATAAAAAGTACTGACATAAAAAGTG
>NW_007760841.1:5373-6455 GCF_000696425.1 Galeopterus variegatus | reverse complement strand
GTTCCCTGGACTTTGGTGTTCCCAGCCTCCAGAAGAGTAAGCAATGAATTTTGTTTTCTTACAAATTACCCAGTTCCAAATATTTTGTTATAAGAGACTGAAATGGACTAATACATGCATCTAAAATGGAGTAAGTTTCTGACAATATAATGGTAGAAATTAAAATTATATATATATATATAAAAATACACATACATACATATATATATGTGTATATATATATGTGTGTGTGTGTGTGTGTGTGAGCGGTCTTCAAAAAGTTCACAGAAAGATGCATATTATCTTTCAATTCCATTTTACACAAACTTTTTGAAGTACACTCCTATATATTTTTACATATATTTTTATATATATTTTACATATATTAAATATATTTTATATATTTAACATATATATATTTTTATATATTTTACATATATTTAAATATATGTTACCACCAAATACCTGAAACATCAATAATTAAGAAACCATTTTGAAGTATGTCACTCAGGATGACTACCTCACCCAGGAGATTTCTAATAGGGTTATAAATTAATTTATACAGTAGATAAATATTTATCAAAGGATTAATTGTAAGGTAATATATTTCTCCAGTCAGGAAGTCTTTCCTTTGTTATACATTTAATCAAGTTGACAAATGACCTGGATTTTAGTTCCTCAAAGTCTTCTGAATTGATTCTTTATTTCACCAAGTGTTGTGAGCTCAGCTTTCATTATATCTTGCCTATAGTCTAGGAAAACTTGATCATTGGACTCTCTCTTACTTTCTTTTCAATCTACATCCAGGACATTCCCTGATACCAGAATAATTTGTCTTAAATGTGAGTTGGAAGATTTATCACTCCACTTGTCAAGAATCTGCAATGATTCACTGTTACCAGTCGCTTACCCTCAATCTGGCCTTCTGTAGACAGTACAGCTCATCTTTCCAATGTTGGCCTCTCGTATTTCTTTAAATATCTCTCTCCATCACTAGACAACACATTCTACTCATTAATCTTTAAGCACGATGTTAACTTTGTGACCTCACTGTATTTTTATTTGCTCACATAGGTTAGCATTTTCCTCCCACCTCATCTTCA
>NW_007760841.1:0-543 GCF_000696425.1 Galeopterus variegatus | reverse complement strand
TCGAAACTGGGTAATTTGTAAAGAAACAATCTTTATTGCTAACAGTTTCAGAGGCTGGGAAGCCCAAAGTCCAGGGAACAAATCTGGTGAGGTCCTTGTTTGGTGCTAACTTCAGTGACGCAGAGTATCACATTGCAAGAGAGGCAGAAGCAAGACAGAGAGAGAGAGAGGCACTTTCTCCTGCTCTCCTTTTAAAGCCAACAGAACCACAGCCATGACCACCACTAAATTATCAAAGGATTAATTCACTCAGAAGTTCCTCTTCGAGGCCCCACCTTCCAATTACCATAGTAGGATTTCCTACCTTCTTAACACTGTCGGGTGGGGATTAGGTTTCTAATACATGGACTTTGGGGGACACAATTCAATCCATAGCATGTTATCATCGTTCTTTTAAATAAATTTGTGAAATATAACTTTTGATTTTCAAGATAAACTAAAAGATATAAAATTTAGGAGGACAGGAATGGCACCCATGCATGCAGCAATACACTTGAGCCTCCCATAACAATCTCAAATGAAAATATGCACTATCTAAAATTG
>NW_007760840.1:6212-6455 GCF_000696425.1 Galeopterus variegatus | reverse complement strand
TGGTATTTGCTGTGTGCCCTGGAGGAATGACAGAAAATGACTGGAAAATGCTGGGCATCGCTCTGGGGCATCAGGATGTGGTTGCAATGAGAAGCTGGCAGAGGAGCAGTCGTGCCCCAGCATGTGTGCTCGCGCGTGCGCGTGCATGTGTGCGCGTGTGCACGTGTGCATGTGTATAAAAACGTAAACAGGATTTTCTTGGGGAAAACCATTTTATGCCCTACATTGCCCTGTAGTCTATTT
>NW_007760840.1:0-729 GCF_000696425.1 Galeopterus variegatus | reverse complement strand
TTTTTTTTCCTGTAACCCCTTTTTAGAATAGTCTTTGTAAATAGTAGAGAATTGACATCTTTTTAAATACTAGGAAATCCTATAATAAAGGAGGGTATGAATAGTAGATATTTTTGCCTCAAGAATGTGGTCTATGTTTATTTTTATAAAATATTTACAGTCCTAGTTATTTCTTTTTTAGGTTATTATTATGATTATTTTCCATTCTTTGCACACACCTTGACTAATTATGGGGAACAGCAACTTAGAACCATGCTTGGCATCAGTGGTAAAAGGTTGGACTTAAGCATTTAAACTATACATAGTAAGCTTATGGAAAACAGAGAATGAGAAATTTCATTGATAGTCTCCACATTTTCTGCAGATTCACCCACCATCACTCCTTTCTGATGTTATTAGATAGTGGCCATATATCTCCTTATGTGGGCACACTTTACCAGACATTATTATGATAATATGTCAGATATACCCAACAACTTTTTATTTGAATCCTTTTTCATTTTTTACTTGCCAAAAAATCCCTTAGGAAATCTGATTCTTATTCTTGAATCTAAAATCTCAGGGTTCATTTGTGTCCTAGTAGAATCTAAATCCATTTTAACATATAGTTTTCAAAGTTAAATCCATTTAAACCATCCAAAGAGTTTTGTTTTATGTTTACGTTTAATTTTACATTATGATAAAATGGGGTGAGGGGGAATTAAGGGCATTTAACTGGATGTTCTCCAA
>NW_007760839.1:5998-6937 GCF_000696425.1 Galeopterus variegatus | reverse complement strand
TGCTTTGACAGAACCCCTGCCGCATCTGAGTGTCCATTAATGGGGCTGTTTGGGGGGCCGGCGGTGTGCTCACCTCTCTTCATGGCTCTCTTTCCCTGTCTCCTTCAAAAGGAGACAGGAGGGAAAGAGGAATCCCGGGCCGTTTGCTTGCCCACCAAAAGGAACGAGGCTAGGGCTGTATGGGTCAGCCAGCGGCGGACCAGACAGTAAGCATCAGTAATCCAATCACCCAGGAATTCTTGTTGCAATCATGTGAGTCCATGTGCTACAGGATTTTTATTCATACAGATATATATATTTTAGATATAGTTCTCTGAATCCCTTTACAACATATGCAACAAGTATATCTCTATAATAATCCCTTTACAAAGTATGCAACAAATATATCTCTGTAAGATAGTTACAACACCTTAAGAATTGTACAGCCCACCTCGATATTATTCATTACTCACATTTCGCTGCACTTTTCCAGTGTGAAAGCTTTTCAGAGAACACTTTCAGGAGATATAGAACGGCAATCTCAGTAATTTTTCTGATTACAGAAGGTGATGCTTCCTTAACAGACAGAATCAGAATGGAAGTGTTTTAAATCAAAACAGTACATGTTCCTCTCACCAAACGCTTTGTGCCATGGCCCACTCACCAAACGCTTTGTGCCATGGCCCAAAGAGCTTCTATAAAGGGTCTGCATAGAGATATCCAGATAATTTACGTTCCTGATTTGTCCTAATGGGAATACGACTCTCTTCCCTACCTCTGGAGAGACAGGTAGGTAAGGTAGGCAGGCAGATGGGTAAATAGATGGATGGTAGAAAGGTTGATGGTTTACAGTTAGATACATAGATACATAGAAGCAGAGCGACACAGAAATCAACACAGAGGTCGATGGAGATACATAAAGACAGAGGGATATAGTGATAGAAAAGAACGGAAAATATG
>NW_007760839.1:3197-4090 GCF_000696425.1 Galeopterus variegatus | reverse complement strand
TTCCATTTGATGAGCCATGATCGTCAATACAAGTACCCACATTCAAATGACCACCTCCCGGCCTTCTCCATGGGAAGCAAACCTGCTGCCCAGGTCCTGGACAGCCAGGCGAGGCCGCTGCCCGGTCGCAGGTTCAGACGCCCCTGGAAACCCTCAGGGAACCGAGTATCCGTCTTTACGGATGGCCGGCAGGCAGGAGGGGCAGACGTGGATGGTCTCTACCCCACCAGACAGCACGTACATGGCCCGACGCCCCCCCACCCCCAGCGCCCTCCCCTGCCGGGCCCAGGTCGAAGACCCCAGGGGACCGACACCCAAGCCAGGACTTCTCTTTAGATATCTGCTGGACCCTCCCCGCACCCACGCCCTCATGACCCTGGGCCGAGGGGCCACTCCGACCCGCCACTGGGCGCCTCACCTGAGGAACCCTCAGGCAACCGGACGCCTCAGGGGATTCCGTGACGCCCACTGGTGACGCGGCTCTGAGGACCTGTGGGCAAGCGCCTGCGCAGCAACAGCCAGCATCAATGATTGGTGGTGCGTGCGGGAGGCGGGGTCGTGCGGAACCACGCCCCCTGCAAGCACGCCCCCCAGCGGTGGTCCGTGAATTACCTCCCGGCCCTGGCGGCTGGCAGCTTTCCAGGGCCTCTGTCGTCACCCAGAGCTCACTGTCCCAATGGGTGGCTCATGAAGGGAGCAGGGGAACTCGTCTTCCAGCTGATCTTCCCCAGGTCTTCAGCCAGCTGACGGGGCTTCTGGGGCACTGTGCTGCGCTGTCTGTAGGATTTCAACATCTCTCTGCCATCCCGCATTTGCCCTTTGATCCGCAACCAGGCGGCTTCCTGCAAAAGCTTCTCCCGGGCATCCTGGGCACCCGGTGGGAGCTAGGCTTC
>NW_007760839.1:482-782 GCF_000696425.1 Galeopterus variegatus | reverse complement strand
TATAAGAATAGCACCAACTATTTCTCTAGGTGTTTCTACTAATCTCTAGTAAAATTGTGACGTAGCTAGTGATAGTATAGTCCTCACAATCTAATCACTTCGTAAAGGCCTCACATCTCATTTGCCATTATAGGATTTCCCACCCTATTAATGGAGATCAAGTCTCCAACACATGAACTTTTGGGGTACATATTCAGCCCACCACATCACACTTACTTTTATAACCAACTAATTATTCTCAAAGGAAATCAGGATTTAGAATCGAGAAGGATGATTTTCATCATCCTAGCACCAAATACT
>NW_007760839.1:0-303 GCF_000696425.1 Galeopterus variegatus | reverse complement strand
TGAGAAATGTGGAGAAGGATGTGACTTTTCTCTTCCTGTCTTCAGCCAGTTATTCTAGTTTATGGAGGTAGGTGTATTTAAATCTTACTTTGGTAACTCCACTTACTATATCCTTAGTACTAAGTCAACATTCCCTAAAGAAACAGGAACCTAGAGTTGACTAGAATGTGTTTTTTAACTTCCCATATTCAACAAGGTTTTACCAGTAATTTCTAGTTGACTCATCATATTTGGCTACGTACCACTAAATATCTAGAATAGTGGCACATTATTTCAATAAGAAATGAGAAGTAGTGTTGAAAA
>NW_007760838.1:6053-6455 GCF_000696425.1 Galeopterus variegatus | reverse complement strand
CAAGCAACTCAAACAACCTCACAATAAAAAAATAAATAAGTTAAAAAATGGGGGAAAGGAGCTGAATAGACATTTCTCAAAGAAGGTATACAAATGGCCAACAGACACAAGAAAAAATGTTCAACATCAATCAGCATCAAGGAAATGTAAATCAGAACCACACTGAGATATCATCTCACCCCAGTTAGACTGGCTATTATCAAGAAGACAGAGAATAACAAATGCTCGTGAGGATGTGGAGAAAAAAGAACCCTCCTACACCATTTGTGGGATTTTAAATTAGTGCAGCCATTATGGAAAACAGTATGGAGTTTTCTCAAATAACTACAGATAGAACTGCCCTATGATCCAGTAATCCCACTGCTGGGTATATACCCAAAGGAAAGGAAATCATTATGTCAA
>NW_007760838.1:0-708 GCF_000696425.1 Galeopterus variegatus | reverse complement strand
GAACTAATAAATGTATTCAGTATAGTGGCTGGATACAAAATCAACACACAAAAGTCAGTAGCCTTCCTATACACCAATAAAGCAATAGCTGAAGGAAAGTACCCCATTCACAATAGCTGTCAAAAAAATGAAATGCCTAGAAGTAAATTTAGCCAAGGAGGTGAAAGACCTCTACAATAAACTCATCCCAGACTAGTATTCAGGGTCTTTCATAACACGGTGCCAACATGTTTCTCCAGACTTGTCAGCCATGGCATGGTACAATAGATCTTTACTCTTTCATTTCTGCTTCATTCAATAAATCTTTACTCAATATTATCATGTCCTACAGGGAAGTGTATATTACACTTTTGCCTGCCTCTTCAATCTTATCTCATAAATATCTCCCCTAACTACTGCAAAGTATTCAATATTCACCTCCTGTAACCCTCGCCCCAAATGTTCTCCCTGGTGGCATTTGCTCCTCCATTCCATCCATTCAATCACTCCTTCCCCCATTATTTGCATGGCTTAGCTTCTTCTCATGTTTCAAGTACCAAAATATGTTAACAGAAAGATGTTTCCTAATCCTTGTATATAAAGCTGATTGTCCTTGTTATTTTTTTTAACACGCTCTGTTTACTTCTTAATACAACAAAAATTGTTATAAAATAATAATGGTAGGTTTCTAGGTGCTTTACATATGTTAGCACATGTAATCCACACAAC
>NW_007760837.1:5886-6455 GCF_000696425.1 Galeopterus variegatus | reverse complement strand
CACTCTCATTTTTTAAGAAAAAATCAGTTATTTATATTTCAGTTTAATTTTGAATGTCCCTATGTTGTTCTGAAGCCATTAAAGTTTTTATAAAATACTTGATAGTTCATTTTTCACAATTTCACATCTTTCCGAAAGGACTCTTTTCTCATCATGACTACTCTGCTTATTAGGCATGTGGCATTGTGCCAATTACTTAACTCTCTAATCCTGCACACCTCTCAGCACTCCAGTAACTATCCAATGAGACTACAGATGTGGAAATGCTTCATAAAATATAAAGCACTAAATAAATACACAAAAGATCTTAGAATAATAGAATTATTAATTTTATTAGCAAACATTTTATTAAGGTTGAACTATTTGACTGTTAAAACATGACACGGTATTTCTTCTCAAATCACTTATCTCCCATAGAGACAAGTAAATACATAATTTTACATAGTGTAGGCAGCCCTAGTCTTCTTAAAACTCACACTTAACAACACTTGGAAAATTACTCCCAAGACTTATATTTAGCCAGAAGGCACCTGTAGGCCCTAACAGTTAATTTTGATTGGTATCCATTA
>NW_007760837.1:0-423 GCF_000696425.1 Galeopterus variegatus | reverse complement strand
ATTTATTTTCATAAGCACAAACATGACAATATCAGAAGTTACTTTATTTCACTCTCATTTTTTAAGAAAAAATCAGTTATTTATATTTCAGTTTAATTTTGAATGTCCCTGTGTTGTTCTGAAGACATTCAAGTTTTTATAAAATACTTGATAGTTCATTTTTCACAATTTCACATCTTTCCGAAAGGACTCTTTTCTCATCATGACTACTCTGCTTATTAGCCATGTGACATTGTGCCAATTACTTAACTCTCTAATCCTGCACACCTCTCAGGACTCCAGTAACTATCCAATGAGACTACAGATGTGGAAATGCTTCATAAAATATAAAGCACTAAATAAATGCACAAAAGATCTTAGGATAATAGAATTATTAATTTTATTAGCAAACATTTTATTAAGGTTGAACTATTTGACTGTTAA
>NW_007760836.1:5617-6455 GCF_000696425.1 Galeopterus variegatus | reverse complement strand
TTCCACATTTTCCATATATTCTTCTTGGAATGTTCCCCTACTCTCCATTACTTTTTTTTTTGTATTTTAACATTTATTTTTACATATTTGTTGGATATGGTGTGTAATTTCAATACACGTGTATACTGCTCAATGATTCGCTTAGGGTAGATCGCACAGTTTTGTACCCGATAGTCCACGACTTCTCCTCCCCATCTCCTCTGCTCCTGGCCTCTGGTAGCCATTACTCTACTCTCTACTTCTATGAGAACAACTTTTTTTTTTTTTAGATCCTACATGTAAGTGAGATCATGCAGTATTTGTCTTTCTGTGCCTGACTTACTTCACTTGACATGATGGTTTTCAGTTCCATCCATGTTGTTGCAAGTGATAGGATATCATTTCTTTTTGTAGCTGCATAGTATTCCATTGTGTATACATACCACAATTTTTTAATCCACTCATCCACTGATGGGCATTTAGGTTGATTCCATTTCATGGCTGTTGTGCACAGCACTGTGATGAACGTGGGAGTGTAGGTGTCTTTTTGATATATTGATTTCCTTTCCTTTGGGTATATACCCAATAGTGGCAAAGCTGGGTCATAGATCTACTTTTTGTTCTCTGAGGAACCTCCATACTGTTTTTTGCAATGGCTCTCTATTACTCTTAAAGATCCAGTTCAATTGCTGTCATCTCCCTGCTGTCATGGCACCCAGTCTACTGCTACTAAAGCACATATCAAGCTATTTTGCATATATGTAATGGTGGGCCAATCTCCCTTAACAGACTGTAATCGCCATGAGAACAGGAAGATTGTCATTTATCTCTGTATTCCCAGCACTCAGAATAGTGCCTG
>NW_007760836.1:0-2757 GCF_000696425.1 Galeopterus variegatus | reverse complement strand
TAAAAATATTTGAGCAGGTTAATTTTTATGTTCATTGTTTGTGTCAATGGAGATCTGGGAAGAGGGATAAAACATTTATTATCCTAGCACCATCTTTTCTAGAAATCTTCTGCAACAGTTTTTGAACAAATGAGTTGAAAATAAGAAGGAACCAGAATCTAGTTGCCAAGTGGAGGCTAGGAATACATGTGAGGGGATCAAATTTGCTAATCTAATCTTAGAAATAGCAGAATCAGAGCAAGAAGGAGGGGGAGACAAAAAGGTGAAGCCCAGAGGCTGGAAGAGCCAGGGGAGAAACAGAGCTTGAGCAAAAGATAAAGTTTGAGGGGTATTTTATCCTGTCCTATTTTAGATTAACTGCAGAAGATAACACAGGAGACAAATGGCCACTCTTCTCTTTCACTGTGAAATTAAGGGGCGTACATACTAACTACCCCTCTTCTCTACAATGTCTTTATCTCTGAAGGCAAAGTTTCATTTTTCTGACCCCCATGGAAATCAGGAGATGTAGGCATGAAAGGGTCAAACTTCAAGTCAGTCTTAGGTGGAGGTGTCCACCACTGGGGGAGCTGATAACTTGAGGCCCCTGCAACTCTCAGGCAATCACTGCCTGTTTTGTGTTTTGGATAAATATCTCATATAGCAGAGTAGAAATCCCACTAGAGAGCTACTGTTAGCCCTACTTTATATCCAAGAAAGAGGAAGTTCAGAAAAGTTCACGTCTACATAATGAAGGAACTCAGATTTAAATTCAGGTCTATTGACCATGAAGAATGGTGTATGATTTTTAAAAAATCTTGGAAACATTGAAATTAATTCTGGAATATTAAAATCATGGGAACTCTGTAAGTATTAAGGGTATAAACTAAATCCCATAATGGGAAGAACAACTTCACATCGTATATGTAAAACTCATTTCTTCAAGATTTTGTGTCATTTTAGAAGATACATCTGTCCAAGAAAGATTTTCAGAAATTTGCCAAAGGGAAATTGTGAATGTTTTGATAGATTTTCAGCTTGTAAGGCTTTGTACTGTTACCACAAAGCAAAACAGAAAAAAGACAAGCTTGTCCTCTCCAAAAACATCTCTGTGAGGGAGCAAAGTAGACCAGAAAAAAGGTGGGCCTTAGAGACAAATGGATTAAGGTCCAAAATTTCAGTAGCACTTTTAATTAGCTGTAAAAAGTGGGCACACTATTTCTTCTTTCTGAATCTGTTTGAATTTTGACACCTGTACAAGAGGGTGGTAATTCCTTTCTCATACCTCTGCTATGCGAGTTAAATAAGATTATGTATTATGTAAAGCTGTCTAGAATTGCTGGCTGTTGTCAGACAACAACTATTACTATGCGGTGAAAAAAATCATTTTTACAAAAAATATTAGATGTTATTCTTGGTTGTGTTTCAAAGAGCACTAAATATGGTTGCACCCTCCAGGGTGATTGCTTTGTAAACCAGGTGTGAAAAGGAGGCACTTTTCTAGAGAGTTTCAACAGTGATAATCAGCCAACTCATGTAATTCAAGATCAGCTCGAGGTAACCTGCGGACCTGGTATCCATCTGTTGTTTGAGTAAATCATAATTTAAGTCCTATTTGCAGTTAAACAAAATAGACAAGAGCATCTACCATTGCTTATTCATTGACAGTTTGCCTGTTCCCTGTATAATTACTGTATCTCGGTTGATTACATCTAAGCTTGGAATAGCCCAAAATAAACTTCTTTAACTTTGGCCTCAGATTGAAACCATCTATAGCAAATGCAGATTCACTTTTACCTAGATACTCAATTAGCCCTGTAGTATATTTGACTGAACTTTCCTTTCCTAAAAACATTCTTGACCCACAGAATAAAATCTAAGCTCTTCAGAGGTGTATGCAAAGCCCTTCACAAATTACTCTCTGCTGTGTGTGCCCCATCTTCCCTACTCTGTCCTCCAGGCTTTCTATGTTCCAGTCACAAAAACCTTGAATGTCTTCTCAGAATCCCCAGCCATTTCCTTTCTCTTTCTTGGTTGTCACACCACCTGCTTCAGGTCATCCCTTCATTTTCAGACTTGGATGAACATTACTCCCCAGTGTATGATCTGGATGCTTGAGCAGCTGTCAAGGGACCAGCTGACTCATCATGGGGAGAACCTTGACTCCTGGGAAAACTGGCTGATAAATCTCTTGCTTGTGGACTACTCCCAGATGTGGCTCTTCTGAGTACATTCCTGAGCAAACATGCTTGCCGAGTGGGTGCTCTGTCTTTCTGCTTGTGAAGCTGCAGCTGTCGTAACTAGTTGTATCCCTTGTAGCACATCTTTCCTTGCACCCGGCCCCCCTGCCCAACCCTATGCTTTTGTCACTTTTGAGGTCCTGGGCATGTAACTCTCAAATCCAGTGTTAGTGCCTTCATTCTTACTTCAGGTTCTGCTTTCTAGGAGGCCCAGTCTAAAACACCATCGTTCCTTAGTCCACCACACTCTTCTGCACTTCCACATTTTCCATATATTCTTCTTGGAATGTTCCCCTACTCTCCATTACTTTTTTTTTTTTGTATTTTAACATTTATTTTTACATATTTGTTGGATATGGTATGTAATTTCAATACACGTGTATACTGCTCAATGATTCGCTTAGGGTAGATCGCACAGTTTTGTACCCGATAGTCCATGACTTCTCCTCCCCATCTCCTCTGCTCCTGGCCTCTGGGAGCCATTACTCTACTCTCTACTTCTATGAGAACAACTTTTTTTTTTTTTAGATCCTACATG
>NW_007760835.1:6038-6455 GCF_000696425.1 Galeopterus variegatus | reverse complement strand
GGTTGATCCTAAAAATAACTTGGTCTTTCTAAAATAAGAAATGAAATACAAATCATTGAACCTTTTCAGATTTTTATTTTCTCTGTGAATGAAGAGACTGATGGCTTAGATGGCTTCAAGGTCCCTTCCAACTCTTACCCTTTATAATTATATAAAAACTGCTCTCATACAGAAGTCCTCACATCACTTCAGTTGTTTTGCTTGCTTTTCTAAGGACCAGCATAGCAGTGGAAAAAAACCATGAACAATGAACGATTCAAGGGACGATCTACATATGCTATGCTGGAAGAGGATAAATCTTCTCTAGTCCCCAGGCTTCCTTTCTGACCACACTGGAGAAATATTTGTATATCTCCAAAGCAGAGCATACAAAGTTTTACAGCTCTTCCTGGGTTATAACTGATCATTTTTAAATAG
>NW_007760835.1:0-343 GCF_000696425.1 Galeopterus variegatus | reverse complement strand
GACTCCAGTGGGTGTATTATATATAAATAGGAGGTGAGGAGAACTTTACATTAATTATACCATTTAGCTTCTTTGCCTGAATTAAAATAAATAAATGAATATGTGTCATTGTAGGTCACTAAGTGAATTCATGTTTTACATAAGAAACTAAATATAGTCTTGATAAATATGAAATTACATAAAGGAATTCATTTTTCTTTTATATATACAGACAATCCATAAAGAAACAATCTTTGATTTTGATGGAAAATCAAAGTGCTCAGTTAGGCACATGACAATTTAAAAAATTTTTAATTTCATTTCACCTGTGAGCCAAAGCAAGGATAATAGTAATCAATTATGT
>NW_007760834.1:5860-6456 GCF_000696425.1 Galeopterus variegatus | reverse complement strand
CCCTCGGCGGGAGCGCTGCTGCGCTCCCAAGTGGCGCACTGTAGCAGTGCGCCACTGGGCCAGCCCAGATCTGAGCTTTTTGAGAATAATATGCATTGGCATATATAATTCAGTATGGTAACTTTTGGGGCGTTATGATCATGAGAATGAACCCAGTACACTACCTTCAATGCTACGGAGGAATTCAGTGTTGTGCTAGGGCTAGCTTGCATCTGCTCTGTCTGACTCTGTGATCAGTGACTTCATGCTGGTAGCTTCCAATCAGTTAGTTTTCAAAACATAACCAGCACACCATTAGATGAATTTCTCAGATACAATGTTGAATAGGTGGAGCAAACAAGTACACACAATACAATATAATTCTATTTATATATAAACTATAAAAAGGGGTCAAAGTAATCTATGCTTGTGGAGGTCGGGATAAGTGGTTACGTTTGAGAGGGAAGGTGGTGAGTAGAAGGATATGAGGTGGGCTTCTGCGGTGTGGGTGGTTGCTGCTTCTTGACTTGAGTGCTGGCATTATGGATACATCCACTTTTTGGAATACTCAAAAACATGTACCTTTATGAGTTTGTGTATGTTTCTGTATGTATATT
>NW_007760834.1:0-586 GCF_000696425.1 Galeopterus variegatus | reverse complement strand
CCGTATCCCTTTACCCTGTCTTAATTTTCTTCTTAGCGTTTATCAATCTCGGATATAATATATATTTATTTGTTTATTTTTTGTCTTTCCCAACTATAATGGAGCTCCTAGGGATCAGTGATTTTGTTTTATTCACTTCTGTATCCGTAGAACCTAGGGCAATGCCTGGTATAATTGCTGGCTTATCTGTTTATGTCTCTTTTCCATGAAGGCAGCGATCATGCCAGCCCTGTTCCCTCAGTGTTCCCGTTGCTAAACAGCACCTGTCACAGACTAGGGATCCAATACACCTTTGTTGTTTTTATTAGTACTTGCCACTCATCAAATATCACATGCATTTTCACCTTAGAAACTTTTGTTTATGATACTTCTTAGGTATAAGATACTGTTTCTCCACTTCTATACGACATATCTACATTATCAATAAATTAATTTTTCTCATGTATGCATAAGAAGCATTTTGTCTATGGTTCTCAGACGGTGCACCAGGCACCTCGGGACACGACAGACAGTACACTGAGGATATTTAAATTTTGGAGGGAAATACAGCAACATCTGTAGATACCACATGAACTACTGGCTTGAG
>NW_007760833.1:5562-6456 GCF_000696425.1 Galeopterus variegatus | reverse complement strand
TCCCAGCATTTAGGCTTTTTAATCCAAACCATACTACTCCCTGAGAACTGATGCCTTATCCTCCTGCAGAGAAGAAAAAAAAGTAACTCCCAAATGTCACCTGGCTTGCCATACCACCTCAATACCCTTGATGCTACTAATGGGGTTTTTGATGACAGCATTATGTATATCTTTAAAGTACCAATGAATCCTATTAACATTCTATGACTAAAAATTTTACTGGCCTCTTTTAAATAAGATGAATCAAAATTAATCACTAAAGTATTTTAGACATGCTGACCTCTCTTTGGCCGATGAATTTCCACAACATGATGGACTGTTTCTTTATCAGAAAATCATTAGAATTCTAAAGGGCATGGTTCTTTGTCCGCTATCCTGCAAAGTACATATCCCTGACACATTTGCTGGTAACTTATATCTAGAAAGTATTTTATAAAAACAGCAATAACAACAAATAAGCAATGCACAAACACACACAAAATAACCCTCATAATTTTAGTCAAGAAAATGTCTCTACCTCTGAATTTTTCTTCTGCAAAGGACATCTTCTCTTACAGTCTCATGATTTCACAGTGATATATAAGTATATCCACTAAGAAACTTTATTTAATCTGATTCTAGTTAATATATAACATGCATACATATAAATGTAAAAATCATAAGTGTACATCTTAAAGAATTTTCTCAAAGTGAACATCTCATAAAGCCAAAACTCAGATCAAGAAAGGAAACAGTATCAAAACACTCTAAAAGTCCATGTTATGCTCCACTTAAATGCTGCCTGTCTCCAAATGTAACCTTTATCTTTTCTTGGAACATCATAGATTAATTTTAACTCTTTTTGAACTTGGCAATATGAACACTTTGTAACTGTCTTTGACACAACATTATTTT
>NW_007760833.1:3401-3930 GCF_000696425.1 Galeopterus variegatus | reverse complement strand
ACAACAGAAAAAGAAAGTATCAGCAAAGAAGTAGAAAGACTCAGCAATGTAATAAAAGATATAAAAAAAGAACCAAATGGAAATTTAGGAACTAAAATAAAAACAACTGAATTTTTAAAAAAGACTAAATAGATGGCTCAACAGCAGGATCAAGATGACATAAGAAATAATCAGTGAACTTGAAGATAAAATGATAGAAATTACCCAATCTGAACAACAGAGAGAAAATACACTGGAAACAAACAAACAAAATCAGAGCCTCAGGTACTTGTAAGACTATAATAAATGATCTGTTGTTCCAATTATTGGACACTTAGGACAGGAGGAGAAAGAGAATGTTGGGGGGGGTGGAACTAAAAGAAATAATGACTGAAAGCTTACTAAATTTGACAAAAGACATAAACCTACAGATTAAAAAAGCCTAATCAGACAAACCAAATAATCTGCCAGAAGTATAATGAAGACATGTCATAGTCAAACTTCTTAAAACTAAAGACAAAAAAAAAAAAAAAAAGTCTTGAAAGCAGAC
>NW_007760833.1:1058-1742 GCF_000696425.1 Galeopterus variegatus | reverse complement strand
TGTTGCTTTAACTACACAGTTTGTGATATTTTGTGACCATAGCTATAGCAAACTAATACAAGGATATACTGAAAAACACTTTAGATAAATCAAAAAAAATTCTAAAAAATGTTCAAGTAACCAACAGGAAGGTAGAATAAAAAACATAGAAAGGAAAAACAGAGATAACAAATAGAAAATAAGAAAATGGTAGATTGAAATCTTAACATAGGAGTAATTGCATTAAAAGTAAATGGTCGGGCCGGCCCCGTGGTGCACTCGGGAGAGTGCAGCGCTGGGAGCACAGCATTGCTCCCGCCACAGGTTCGGATCTTATATAGGAATGGCCGGTGCACTCACTGGCTGAGCGTGGTGCGGGCGACACCAAGCCAAGGGGTTGTGATCCCCTTACCGGTGATGAAAAGGACAAAAAAAAAAAAAAAAAGTAAATGGTCAATGTTCAACAATTAAAAGACCAAAATTGGTTTGATACCTGTTACCAGAAAGCCATCTTAAAAAAAAAAGAACAAGAAAAATAAATAGAAAAATAAAAGACTGAAATTGGCATTGGCAGGGTGGATTAAGAAATATAAACAAAGTATAGGCTGTCTATAAGAAAGTCATTTTAAATATAATGATATACACAGTTTGAGAAAAATGTTTGTCATGCAAACATTAATCAAAATACAGCAGAAGTAGTTTGCT
>NW_007760833.1:0-432 GCF_000696425.1 Galeopterus variegatus | reverse complement strand
TCCCAGCATTTAGGCTTTTTAATCCAAACCATACTACTCCCTGAGAACTGATGCCTTATCCCCCTGCAAAGAAGAAAAAAGTGACTCCCAAATGTCACCTGGCTTGCCATACCACCTCAATACCTTTTATGCTACTAATGGGGTTTTTGATGACAGCATTACGTTTATCTTTAAAGTACCAGTGAATCCTATTAACATTCTATGACTAAAAATTTTACTGGCCTCTTTTAAATAAGATGAATCAAAATTAATCACTAAAGTATTTTAGACATGCTGACCTCTCTTTGACCGCTGAATTTCCACAACATGATGGACTGTTTCTTTATCAGAAAATCATTAGAATTCTAAAGGGCATGGTTCTTTGTCCCCTGTCCTGCAAAGTACATATCCCTGACACATTTGCTGGTAACTTATATCTAGAAAGTATTTTAT
>NW_007760832.1:4546-6456 GCF_000696425.1 Galeopterus variegatus | reverse complement strand
GTATACTGTGTCAACAAGTTAATCCCCAAATCTCGGTGCCTTAATAAACAAAATTTGTTTTTAAAAATTTTTTAAAAATTCCATTTTAATTAATTATTATTTTTTTTAAAAAAAACCTACAAAACTCAGTATTCCCAGGCAGGATCCCATTCAAGTACTAAGCGGGTCTGATCCTGCTGAACTTGTGAGATAAGACACATTCAGGGTGATATGGCCATATACCAAAATTTCTTATCCATTCACCCAAAATGAGCTGCAGGTTTAAGAGTTCTCCAGGGAAGTTCTCTTCTGAGCAGTGACTCAAGCATTGAGTCTGTTTTCATTATGAGTCTTCACAACATCAACACAATCACCTTGGCAAGGGATGAGAAAGACAAAGAGAACTCATGCTTCAAGTTGAAAATAGCATCCATCACTTCTGCCCAATTGGCCAGAACTAATCACATGACTCCAACCTAACAGTAAGAAAGGCTGGGAAAGAAAGCCTTTCTGTCTGGGCCGGCCCCGTGGCTCAGTCGGGAGGGTGCAGGCACTGACATCGCTGAGGCCGCGTGTTCGGATCCTATATGGGGGTGGCCGGTGCACTCACTGGCTGAGTGTGGTGCAGACAGCACTGTGCTGGGGGTTGAGATGCCCTTACTGGTCAGAAAAAAAGGAAAAAAAAAAAGAAAGCCTTTCTGTCTGATTAGAACAATGAAATAAAATATAGACAACCATCAAAAATCCTCAACAAGATCCTAGCAAATCAAATATAGCAACATATAGGGCTGGCCCGGTGGCACACTGCTACAGTGCGCCGCTTGGGAGCGTGGCGGCGCTCCCGCCGAGGGTTCGGATCCCACATACAGACCGGTTCCTGCTCACTGGCTGAGCGAGGTGTGGGCGCAACACCGAGGGTTGTGATCCCGTTGCCGGTCCCGGTCTGGTACAGGCGCAACACTGAGGGTTGCAATCCGTTGCCGGACACGGAAAAAGAAAAAAAAATATATATATATAGCAACATATAAAAGGATAATACATCATTCCCAGTGGGGGTTACCCAGGGAAATAAAGATTAGTTCAACATTCAGAAATTAATCTAATTCATCTTATCAACATAATAAAGAAGGAAAAACATACAAGCATCTCATAGATACAGAAAAAAAATTGACAAAGATCAGCATCTATGCATGATAAAAACTCTTAACAATCTAAAAATAGGATACTTCTTCAACTGAAGCAAAGGAAGCTAAAAATATATTATAGCTAATATCATATTTAATGGTAAAAGATTGAATTCTTTCTCCCTAAGATTAGGAAAAAGACAAATATGTGGGCTCTTACTAGTTCCGTTAACATCATAGTGAAGGTTCAAGCCTATGCAATAAGAAAAGAAAATAATAATAATAAAATGCATATAGAAGAAATAAATAAAGCTCTATTTGCAGATGACATAATTACATAGAACATCCTAAAATATCTATAAACAAGATGTGAGAACTAATGTATGAGCCTACCAGGTCACAGGATACAGGGTTAAGAGGCACATTTCAACCTACTAGCAATAAGCAATTGAAAATGGACACGTTTAAAGTAAAAAAAAAAAAAAAGGCAGTGTTGAAGATAAGCATAGGCAGTGCTGAAGATAAGCCTTTAGAGGGAGAGTTAAGATGGCAGAATAGATGGCCCCCAGCATCACTCTCTCCCATAATCAACCAGTATACAATTATTAAAAAGCAAAGACTGCCAACCTGCGGCTGCAAGAACTCAAGGGAAGAGGAGAGACCTATGGAGTTCATGAAGGTGGGAAAAGTTGCAATAAGAGAAAGAAGGGACCTCACTGACTGTTTTGAGCCCCAGTCATTACAAGGTTGGCTCTGGTGAGCACACAGAGCAGAGCTGGCAAAAACTGCAGCTGTGCCCTTTGTGTG
>NW_007760832.1:0-222 GCF_000696425.1 Galeopterus variegatus | reverse complement strand
TTCTAATACACACACTTGGCTGTGTGTGTTTGGGGACAGGGGCTGTGGGGAGGACAGTGCCATGAGAGGATTCTATGCTCACATTTACTAGGACATCAAGCATGGACATCTATGTAGGAACAACTCTTAATTGTCTACTGAGAGTAAAAACAGCATTTGGCTTATATGGCAGCTAAAGAAACAATTTGCATCTGCAAATTACAAAAGACATTTATTCTCTCA
>NW_007760831.1:5826-6456 GCF_000696425.1 Galeopterus variegatus | reverse complement strand
TATGGAATCAAAATGTAATCCCAACTAAATTTTCCTTCATGAACATAATACCCAATCTCCTAAATAGTTGTATAAGGTGGGCGTTGCTTTATATCCAGTTTCCTACACAGTGTAGCAACATCTCTCAGCATACTTAGCATGAAAATATACAGGCTTAGATAAGTTAGTGGAAGCTACTGAAAAGGTACACTGTGCTCTGGGTTGACCAGCAGTTCCACTGAAGGCCTATAGGTAGTGGTCAGTAAAAATACAATTTTGAAACTTCCTCCTTGCGTTTGTGTTGGATTGGAACCCCTGGAATATCCTAGGTAGTCAGGTCAATATGGTAGCTGTCTGGGGAGGAGGGAAGGAGGGAGAGAGAAATGAGTAGTTGGAGCATAGAGGATTTTTAGGGCATTGAAACTATTATGAATAATACTATAATGGTGAATACAGGTCATCACACATTTGTCAAAACCCATAGAAAGAGGAAACCCTAATGTAAAAATGTATTTAATAATAACATCTCAATATTCGTTCATAATTGTCACAAATATACCACACTAATGTAAGATGTTAATAATAGAAGAAACTGTGTATGTGTGGGGGAAACTGTCTGTCCTTTCTACCTAACTTTTCTGTAAACCAGTA
>NW_007760831.1:0-271 GCF_000696425.1 Galeopterus variegatus | reverse complement strand
AAAGTATTGTTATTGTTACTGGTCATCTCTGGGTAGCAGGTTTTTATGCAACTTTTTTTTTCTTTCAGTTTTTCCATATTTTACAAATTTTATTTAACTGGAAGCTAATTCATGAGTATTTATATCATGCAATCAATTGCATCACCAACTTTAATTTGACTAGCATTTTTAAATATTCACTCGATTATTTCACTTCAGTTTCTTTTTCAGAATTTGTAAATTAGATAGGACTGACAATATATTTTTCTTTTAGAGATAAAGAAACAGGTTT
>NW_007760830.1:5827-6456 GCF_000696425.1 Galeopterus variegatus | reverse complement strand
GTGTATCACATTTATTGATTTTCATATGTTGAAACATCCTTGCATCCTTGGAATGAATCCCGGGTATTGATCATGATGTATAATCTTTTTGATGTGCTGCTTTATTCTGTTTGCTATCGTTTTTAAAGAATTTTTGTGTTCATGTTCATCACGGATATTGTCCTGTAGTTTTCTTTTTCTTTTTCTTTTTTTTGTTATGTGTTTTTCATGTTTTGGTATCAGGGTGATGCTGGCCTTAGAGGATGAGTTTGGGAGAATAGGCTTTGTTTGAACCTTTTGAACAGTTTTAAAGGGATTGGTATTAATTCTTTAATTGTGTGGTAGAATTCAACACTGCGGCCATCTGGTCATGGTCTTTTCTTTGTTGGGAGACTGCTGATTAGTGCTTCTATCTTGTGGCTCATTACTGGCCTATTGAGATTTTCTGTCTTCTTGGTTCAGTGTTGGTAGTTTGTATGTGTCCCGAAATTTATCCATTTCCTCCAGATTTTCAAATTTGTTGGCATAAAGTTGTTAATAAGAGTTTCTAATTATTCCTTGTATTTCTGTTATCAGTTATAATGTTTCTTTTTTCATTTCTGATTTTTATTATTTTGATCTTCTCTCTTCTTTTTTTAATTAGACAAGTG
>NW_007760830.1:2520-4795 GCF_000696425.1 Galeopterus variegatus | reverse complement strand
ACCCCAGAATGGGTGAGTGTGTGCCAAAGAGATAGGCACCCCCAGAGAGGCCCAAGACCTACGGCCACCATGAGCCAAAGGCACAAGCATGACAGACCAGGTAGGCATTGCTGCCACCAGACCCCACCCCCAAATCAGGTGATGGAGCACTGCCCAGAGATGCACTCCTAGTGAGGCCCGAGAACCATGGCCACCACATGCCCCTCGAGGTGCCCACATGATAAAATAGACTTTAAACTAAAATCTCTAAAAAGAGAGATAAAAGGATTTATCCATAGAGAAGACATAACAATTATAAATATATATGCACCCAATGTTGGAGCAGCCAGATTTATAAAGCAAACTCTATTAGACCTAAAGAATGAGCTAGACACTAATACCATAATAGCAGGGGACCTGAACACTGCACTCTGAATATTGGAGAGATCATTTGAGAAAGAATCAGTTGAGAAACACAAGATCTTTACAACTCTTTGGACCAATTGGACTTGGCAGATATCTACAGAACATTCCATCCAACAACCTCAGAATATTCATTCTTCTCATCAGCGCATGGATCATTCTCCAGGATAGATCACATGTTAGGTCACAAATCAAGTCTCAACAAATTCAGAAAAATTGGAATTATTCCATGTATTTTTTCAGATCATGATGGATTAAAATTAGAAACCAATAACAAACAAAATACTGGAAACTATACAAACAGATAGAATTTTAACAGCATTCTATTTAATGACCTAACAGTCCAAGAAGAAATCAAACAGGAAATCAGAAAATTTGTTGAAACTAATGAAAACAATGATACACCATATAAAACCTGTGGGATACTGCAAAAGCAGTACTAAGGGGGAAATTTATTGCATTAAATGCTTACTTCAGAAAAATGGAAAGATAGCAAGAAAACAACCCAATACTTCACCTTAAAGAACTAGAAAAACAAGAACAATTCAAACCCAAAGTTAGCAGACAGAAAGAAATCAAGATCAGAGCAGAACTTAATGAAATTGAAACCTGAAAAAATGATACAAAAGATCAATGAATCAAAATTTGGTTTCTTTAAAAGATAAACAAAATTGACAAACCATTAGCACAGCTAACTAAAAAAAGAAGAGATAAGACCAAAATATAAAAAATTAGAAATGAAAAGGTGGTATTACAGCTGATACCTCAGAAATACAAGAAACCATTAGAGATTAGTATATGCCACCATGTTTGAACATCTGGAGGAAATGGATAAATACTGGACACAAACAAACTACCAAAACTGATCCAAGAAGATGTAGAAAATCTGCACAGACTAATAACAGCAAGAGAGATTGAAGCTGTTATCAGACGGCTCCCCCAAAATAAAAGCCCAGGACAATATGGATTCACAGCAGGATTTTACCAAACATTCAAAGAGGAATTGACACCACTTCTCTACAAACTATTCCAAAAGATTGAAACAGAAGCCATTCTCCCAAACTCATTCTATGAAACAAACATCACCCTGATACCAAAACCAGACAAAGATACAATGAAAAAAGAAAACTACAGTCTAATATCCTTAATGAATATAGACACAAAAATCCTCAGTAAAATACTAGCTGACAAAATACAGCAACACACATGCAAAATTATACACCATGATCAAGTAGGATTCATCCCAGGGATGGAAGGTTGGTTCAACATATGCAAATCAATAATTGTGATACACCATATCAGTAAAATCAAATACAAGGACCATATGATCATTTCTATAGATGCTTAAAAAGCATGTGACAAAATGCAACACTTGTTCATGATAAAGACTCTGTACAAATTAGCTGTAGATGGAAAGTATATCAACATAATTAAAGACCTATAGGATAAACCCACTTCCAATATCATCCTGAATGGGGAAAAGCTCAAAGCTTTTCCCTGAAAACAGGAACTAGACAAGGATGCCCACTCTCACCACTCCTATTCAACATAGTGTTATAAGTACTAGCCAGAGCAATCAGAGAAGGTAAAGAAATAAAGGGCATCTGTATTGGAAAAGATAAAGTCAAACTGTGCCTCTTTGCAGATGACATGATCCTATAAATTGAACAGACTAAAGCTTCTACAAAAAAAAATTTCTTGGAGTTGATAAATGATTTCAGCAAAGTTGCAAGATACAAAATCAACATACAAAAATCAGTAGCATTTCTATGCTCCAACAGTGAGCATGCAGAAAAGGAAATCAAGAAGCTCGCCCATTTACAATAGCCACCAAAAAAATAAAATACTTAGGAATAGAGTTAACCAAGGATGT